>NW_027228467.1:43584-210774 GCF_037783145.1 Equus przewalskii
GAGCCTGCACGTTGTGCCTTTCAGCTCTAGGGCAATGTAGCACACCCAGAGCAGAAGTTCTACTTCAGGCAGATCAGGCCTGCAAAGAAACTGTGTTTCACAGGCCTTTGGAAGAGATGTTCCCGGTAGGCTGTAAGAGCACTGTGCAGAGCGAGTTGTTTCTTAGCTTCCCAAAGAGCTGGAAGCAAGATGCTGTGGGGCCCAACTCGCCCTTTGGAAAGAAGCCTGCACGTTGTGCCTTTCAGCTCTAGGGCAATGTAGCACACCCAGAGCAGAAGTCCTACTTCAGCCAGATCAGGCCTGCAAAGAAACTGCGTTTCTCAGGCCTTTGGAAGAGATTTTCCCGGTAGGCTGTAAGAGCACTGTGCAGAGCGAGTTGTTTCTTAGCTTCCCAAAGAGCTGGAAGCAAGATGCTGTGGGGCCCAACTCGCCCTTTGGAAAGAAGCCTGCACGTTGTGCCTTTCAGCTCTAGGGCAATGTAGCACACCCAGAAAAGAAGTCCTACTTCAGCCAGATCAGGCCTGCAAAGAAACTGCGTTTCACAGGCCTTTGGAAGAGATGTTCCCGGTAGGCTGTAAGAGCACTGTGCAGAGCGAGTTGTTTCTTAGCTTCCCAAAGAGCTGGAAGCAAGATGCTGTGGGGCCCAACTGGCCCTTTGGAAAGAAGCCTGCACGTTGTGCCTTTCAGCTCTAGGGCAATGTAGCACACCCAGAGCAGAAGTCCTACTTCAGCCAGATCAGGCCTGCAAAGAAACTGCGTTTCTCAGGCCTTTGGAAGAGATGTTCCCGGTACGCTGTAAGAGCACTGTGCACAGCGAGTTGTTTCTTAGCTTCCCAAAGAGCTGGAAGCAAGATGCTGTGGGGCCCAACTCGCCCTTTGGAAAGAAGCCTGCACGTTGTGCCTTTCATCTCTAGGGCAATGTAGCACACCCAGAGCAGAAGTCCTACTTCAGCCAGATCAGGCCTGCAAAGAAACTGCGTTTCACAGGCCTTTGGAAGAGATGTTCCCGGTAGGCTGTAAGAGCACTGTGCAGAGCGAGTTGTTTCTTAGCTTCCCAAAGAGCTGGAAGCAAGATGCTGTGGGGCCCAACTCGCCCTTTGGAAAGAAGCCTGCACGTTGTGCCTTTCAGCTCTAGGGCAATGTAGCACACCCAGAGCAGAAGTCCTACTTCAGCCAGATCAGGCCTGCAAAGAAACTGCGTTTCACAGGCCTTTGGAAGAGATGTTCCCGGTAGGCTGTAAGAGCACTGTGCAGAGCGAGTTGTTTCTTAGCTTCCCAAAGAGCTGGAAGCAAGATGCTGTGGGGCCCAACTCGCCCTTTGGAAAGAAGCCTGCACGTTGTGCCTTTCAGCTCTAGGGCAAAGTAGCACACCCAGAGCAGAAGTCCTACTTCAGCCAGATCAGGCCTGCAAAGAAACTGCGTTTCACAGGCCTTTGGAAGAGATGTTCCCGGTAGGCTGTAAGAGCACTGTGCAGAGCGAGTTGTTTCTTAGCTTCCCAAAGAGCTGGAAGCAAGATGCTGTGGGCCCCAACTCGCCCTTTGGAAAGAAGCCTGCACGTTGTGCCTTTCAGCTCTAGGGCAATGTAGCACACCCAGAGCAGAAGTCCTACTTCAGCCAGATCAGGCCTGCAAAGAAACTGCGTTTCACATGCCTTTGGAAGAGATGTTCCCGGTAGGCTGTAAGAGCACTGTGCAGAGCGAGTTGTTTCTTAGCTTCCCAAAGAGCTGGAAGCAAGATGCTGTGGGGCCCAACTCGCCCTTTGGAAAGAAGCCTGCACGTTGTGCCTTTCAGCTCTAGGGCAATGTAGCACACCCAGAGCAGAAGTTCTACTTCAGCCAGATCAGGCCTGCAAAGAAACTGCGTTTCACAGGCCTTTGGAAGAGATGTTCCCGGTAGGCTGTAAGAGCACTGTGCAGAGCGAGTTGTTTCTTAGCTTCCCAAAGAGCTGGAAGCAAGATGCTGTGGGGCCCAACTCGCCCTTTGGAAAGAAGCCTGCACGTTGTGCCTTTCAGCTCTAGGGCAATGTAGCACACCCAGAGCAGAAGTCCTACTTCAGCCAGATCAGGCCTGCAAAGAAACTGCGTTTCACAGGCCTTTGGAAGAGATGTTCCCGGTAGGCTGTAAGAGCACTGTGCAGAGCGAGTTGTTTCTTAGCTTCCCAAAGAGCTGGAAGCAAGATGCTGTGGGGCCCAACTCGCCCTTTGGAAAGAAGCCTGCACGTTGTGCCTTTCAGCTCTAGGGCAATGCAGCACACTCAGAGCAGAAGTCCTACTTCAAGCAGATCACGCCTGCAAAGAAGCTGCGTTTCACATGCCTTTGGAAGAGATGTTCCCGGTAGGCTGTAAGAGCACTGTGCAGAGCGAGTTGTTTCTTAGCTTCCCAAAGAGCTGGAAGCAAGATGCTGTGGGGCCCAACTCGCCCTTTGGAAAGAAGCCTGCACGTTGTGCCTTTCAGCTCTAGGGCAATGTAGCACACCCAGAGCAGAAGTCCTACTTCAGCCAGATCAGGCCTGCAAAGAAACTGCGTTTCACAGGCCTTTGGAAGAGATGTTCCCGGTAGGCTGTAAGAGCACTGTGCAGAGCGAGTTGTTTCTTAGCTTCCCAAAGAGCTGGAAGCAAGATGCTGTGGGGCCCAACTCGCCCTTTGGAAAGAAGCCTGCACGTTGTGCCTTTCAGCTCTAGGACAATGTAGCACACCCAGAGCAGAAGTCCTACTTCAGCCAGATCAGGCCTGCAAAGAAACTGCGTTTCACAGGCCTTTGGAAGAGATGTTCCCGGTAGGCTGTAAGAGCACTGTGCAGAACGAGTTGTTTCTTAGCTTCCCAAAGAGCTGGAAGCAAGATGCTGTGGGGCCCAACTCGCCCTTTGGAAAGAAGCCTGCACGTTGTGCCTTTCATCTCTATGGCAATGTAGCACACCCAGAGCAGAAGTCATACTTCAGCCAGATCAGGCCTGCAAAGAATCTGCTTTTCACAGGCCTTTGGAAGAGATGTTCCCGGTAGGCTGTAAGAGCACTGTGCAGAGCGAGTTGTTTCTTAGCTTCCCAAAGAGCTGGAAGCAAGATGCTGTGGGCCCAACTCGCCCTTTGGAAAGCAGCCTGCACGTTGTGCCTTTCAGCTCTAGGGCAAAGTAGCACACCCAGAGCAGAAGTTCTACTTCAGCGAGATCAGGCCTGCAAAGAACTGCTTTTCACAGGCCTTTGGAAGACATGTTCCCGGTAGGCTGTAAGAGCACTGTGCAGAGCGAGTTGTTTCTTAGCTTCCCAAAGAGCTGGAAGCAAGATGCTGTGGGGCCCAACTCGCCCTTTGGAAAGAAGCCTGCACGTTGTGCCTTTCAGCTCTAGGGCAATGTAGCACACCCAGAGCAGAAGTCCTACTTCAGCCAGATCAGGCCTGCAAAGAAACTGCGTTTCACAGGCCTTTGTAAAAGATGTTCCCGGTAGGCTGTAAGAGCACTGTGCAGAGCGAGTTGTTTCTTAGCTTCCCAAAGAGCTGGAAGCAAGATGCTGTTGGGCCCAACTCACCATTAGGAAAGGAGCCTGCACGTTGTGCCTTTCAGCTCTAGGGCAATGTAGCACACCCAGAGCAGAAGTCCTACTTCAGCCAGATCAGGCCTGCAAAGAAACTGCGTTTCCCAGGCCTTTGGAGGAGATGCTCCCGGCAGGCTGTAAGAGCACTGTGCAGAGCGAGTTGTTTCTTAGCTTCCCAAAGAGCTGGAAGCAAGATGCTGTGGGGCCCAACTCGCCCTTTGGAAAGAAGCCTGCACGTTGTGCCTTTCAGCTCAAGGGCAAAGTAGCACACCCAGAGCAGAAGTCCTACTTCAGCCAGATCAGGCCTGCAAAGAAACTGCGTTTCACAGGCCTTTGGAAGAGATGTTCCCGGTAGGCTGTAAGAGCACTGTGCAGAGCGAGTTGTTTCTTAGCTTCCCAAAGAGCTGGAAGCAAGATGCTGTGGGGCCCAACTCGCCCTTTGGAAAGAAGCCTGCACGTTGTGCCTTTCAGCTCTAGGGCAAAGTAGCACACCCAGAGCAGAAGTCCTACTTCAGCCAGATCAGGCCTGCAAAGAAATTGCGTTTCACAGGCCTTTGGAAGAGATGTTCCCGGTAGGCTGTAAGAGCACTGTGCAGAGCGAGTTGTTTCTTAGCTTCCCAAAGAGCTGGAAGCAAGATGCTGTGGGGCCCAACTCGCCCTTTGGAAAGAAGCCTGCACGTTGTGCCTTTCAGCTCTAGGGAAAAGTAGCACACCCAGAGCAGAAGTCCTACTTCAGCCAGATCAGGCCTGCAAAGAAACTGCGTTTCCCAGGCCTTTGGAAGAGATGCTCCCGGCAGGCTGTAAGAGCACTGTGCAGAGCGTGTTGTTTCTTAGCTTCCCAAAGAGCTGGAAGCAAGATGCTGTGGGGCCCAACTCGCCCTTTGGAAAGAAGCCTGCACGTTGTGCCTTTCAGCTCTAGGGCAAAGTAGCAAGCCAGAGCAGAAGTCCTACTTCAGCCAGATCAGGCCTGCAAAGAAACTGCGTTTCACAGGCCTTTGGAACAGATGTTCCCACTAGGCTGTAAGAGCACTGTGCAGAGCGAGTTGTTTCTTAGCTTCCAAAAGAGCTGGAAGCAAGATGCTGTGGGGCCCAACTCGCCCTTTGGAAAGAAGCCTGCACGTTGTGCCTTTCAGCTCTAGGGCAAAGTAGCACACCCAGAGCAGAAGTCCTACTTCAGCCAGATCAGGCCTGCAGAGAAACTGCGTTTCACAGGCCTTTGGAAGACATGTTCCCGGTAGGCTGTAAGAGCACTGTGCAGAGCGAGTTGTTTCTTAGCTTCCCAAAGAGCTGGAAGCAAGATGCTGTGGGGCCCAACTCGCCCTTTGGAAAGAAGCCTGCACGTTGTGCCTTTCAGCTCTAGGGCATAGTAGCACACCCAGAGCAGAAGTCCTACTTCAGCCAGATCAGGCCTGCAAAGAAACTGCGTTTCACAGGCCTTTAGAATAGATGTTCCCGGTAGGCTGTAAGAGCACTGTGCAGAGCGAGTTGTTTCTTAGCTTCCCAAAGAGCTGGAAGCAAGATGCTGTGGGGCCCAACTCGCCCTTTGGAAAGAAGCCTGCACCTTGTGCCTTTCAGCTCTACGGCAATGTAGCACACCCAGAGCAGAAGTCCTACTTCAGCCAGATCAGGCCTGCAAAGAAACTGCGTTTCACAGGCTTTTGGAAGAGATGTTCCCGGTAGGCTGTAAGAGAACTGTGCAGAGCGAGTTGTTCCTTAGCTTCCCAAAGAGCTGGAAGCAAGATGCTGTGGGACCCAACTCGCCCTTTGGAAAGAAGCCTGCACCTTGTGCCTTTCAGCTCTAGGGCAATGTAGCACACCCAGAGCAGAAGTTCTACTTCAAGCAGATCACGCCTGCAAAGAAACTGCGTTTCACAGGCCTTTGGAAGAGATGTTCCCGGTAGGCTGTAAGAGCACTGTGCAGAGCGAGTTGTTTCTAGGCTTCCCAAAGAGCTGGAAGCAAGATGCTTTGGGGCCCAACTCGCCCTTTGGAAAGAAGCCTGCACCTTGTGCCTTTCAGCTCTACGGCAATGTAGCACACCCAGAGCAGAAGTCTTACTTCAGCCAGATGAGGCCTGCAAAGAAACTGCGTTTCTCAGGCCTTTGGAAGAGATGTTCCCGGTAGGCTGTAAGAGCACTGTGCAGAGCGAGTTGTTTCTTAGCTTCCCAAAGAGCTGGAAGCAAGATGCTGTGGGGCCCAACTCGCCCTTTGGAAAGAAGCCTGCACGTTGTGCCTTTCAGCTCTAGGGCAATGTAGCACACCCAGAGCAGAAGTCCTACTTCAGCCAGATCAGGCCTGCAAAGAAACTGCGTTTCACAGGCCTTTGGAAGACATGTTCCCGGTAGGCTGTAAGAGCACTGTGCAGAGCGAGTTGTTTCTTAGCTTCCCAAAGAGCTGGAAGCAAGATGCTGTTGGGCCCAACTCACCATTAGGAAAGGAGCCTGCACGTTGTGCCTTTCAGCTCTAGGGCAATGTAGCACACCCATAGCAGAAGTCCTACTTCAGCCAGATCAGGCCTGCAAAGAAACTGCGTTTCACAGGCCTTTGGAAGAGATGTTCCCGGTAGGCTGTAAGAGCACTGTGCAGAGCGAGTTGTTCATTAGCTTCCCAAAGAGCTGGAAGCAAGATGCTGTGGGGCCCAACTCGCCCTTTGGAAAGAAGCCTGCACCTTGTGCCTTTCAGCTCTAGGGCAATGTAGCACACCCAGAGCAGAAGTTCTACTTCAAGCAGATCAGGCCTGCAAAGAAACTGCGTTTCACAGGCCTTTGGAAGAGATGTTCCCGGTAGGCTGTAAGAGCACTGTGCAGAGCGTGTTGTTTCTTAGCTTCCCAAAGAGCTGGAAGCAAGATGCTGTGGGGCCCAACTCACCATTAGGAAAGGAGCCTGCACCTTGTGCCTTTCAGCTCTAGGGCAATGTAGCACACCCAGAGCAGAAGTTCTACTTCAAGCAGATCATGCCTGCAAAGAAGCTGTGTTTCACCTGCCTTTGGAAGAGATGTTCCCGGTAGGCTGTAAGAGCACTGTGCAGAGCGAGTTGTTTCTAGGCTTCCCAAAGAGCTGGAAGCAAGATGCTTTGGGGCCCAACTCGCCCTTTGGAAAGAAGCCTGCACGTTGTGCCTTTCAGCTCTAGGGCAATGTAGCACACCCAGAGCAGCAGTCTTACTTCAGCCAGATGAGGCCTGCAAAGAAACTGCGTCTCTCATGCCTTTGGAAGAGATGTTCCCGGTAGGCTGTAAGAGCACTGTGCAGAGCGAGTTGTTTCTTAGCTTCCCAAAGAGCTGGAAGCAAGATGCTGTGGGGCCCAACTCGCCCTTTGGAAAGAAGCCTGCACCTTGTGCCTTTCAGCTCTAGGGCAATGTAGCACACCCAGAAAAGAAGTCCTACTTCAGCCAGATCAGGCCTGCAAAGAAACTGCGTTTCACAGGCCTTTGGAAGAGATGTTCCCGGTAGGCTGTAAGAGCACTGTGCAGAGCGAGTTGTTTCTTAGCTTTCCAAAGAGCTTGAAGCAAGATGCTGTGGGGCCCAACTGGCCCTTTGGAAAGAAGCCTGCACGTTGTGCCTTTCAGCTCTAGGGCAATGTAGCACACCCAGAGCAGAAGTCCTACTTCAGCCAGATCAGGCCTGCAAAGAAACTGCGTTTCTCAGGCCTTTGGAAGAGATGTTCCCGGTACGCTGTAAGAGCACTGTGCACAGCGAGTTGTTTCTTAGCTTCCCAAAGAGCTGGAAGCAAGATGCTGTGGGGCCCAACTCGCCCTTTGGAAAGAAGCCTGCACGTTGTGCCTTTCATCTCTAGGGCAATGTAGCAAACCCAGAGCAGAAGTCCTACTTCAGCCAGATCAGGCATGCAAAGAAACTGCGTTTCACAGGCCTTTGGAAGAGATGTTCCCGGTAGGCTGTAAGAGCACTGTGCAGAGCGAGTTGTTTCTTAGCTTCCCAAAGAGTTGAAAGCAAGATGCTGTGGGGCCCAACTCGCCCTTTGGAAAGAAGCCTGCACCTTGTGCCTTTCAGCTCTAGGGCAATGTAGCACCCCCAGAGCAGAAGTCCTACTTCATCCAGATAAGGCCTGCAAAGAAACTGCGTTTCACAGGCCTCTGGAAGAGATGTTCCCGGTAGGCTGTAAGAGCACTGTGCTGAGCGAGTTGTTTCTTAGCTTCCCAAAGAGCTGGAAGCAAGATGCTGTGGGGCCCAACTCGCCCTTTGGAAAGAAGCCTGCACCTTGTGCCTTTCATCTCTAGGGCAATGTAGCACACCCAGAGCAGAAGTTCTACTTCAAGCAGATCACGCCTGCAAAGAAACTGCGTTTCACAGGCCTTTGGAAGAGATGTTCCCTGTAGGCTGTAAGAGCGCTGTGCAGAGCGAGTTCTTTCTTAGCTTCTCAAAGAGCTGGAAGCAAGATGCTGTGTGCCCCAACACGCCCTTTGGAAAGAAGCCTGCACGTTGTGCCTTTCAGCTCTAGGGCAATGTAGCACACCCAGAGCAGAAGTTCTACTTCAAGCAGATCACGCCTGCAAAGAAGCTGTGTTTCACATGCCTTTGGAAGAGATGTTCCCGGTAGGCTGTAAGAGCACTGTGCAGAGCGAGTTGTTTCTTAGCTTCCCAAAGAGCTGGAAGCAAGATGCTTTGGGGCCCAACTCGCCCTTTGGAAAGAAGCCTGCACGTTGTGCCTTTCAGCTCTAGGGCAATGTAGCACACCCAGAGCAGAAGTCCTACTTCAGCCAGATCAGGCCTGCAAAGAAACTGCGTTTCACAGGCCTTTGGAAGAGATGTTCCCGCTAGGCTGTAAGAGCACTGTGCAGAGCGAGTTGTTTCTTAGCTTCCCAAAGAGCTGGAAGGAAGATGCTGTGGGGCCCAACTCGAGCTTTGGAAAGAAGCCTGCACCTTGTGCCTTTCAGCTCTAGGGCAATGTAGCACACCCAGAGCAGAAGTCCTACTTCAGCCAGATCAGGCCTGCAAAGAAACTGCGTTTCACAGGCCTTTGGAAGAGATGTTCCCAGTAGGCTGTAAGAGCACTGTGCAGAGCGAGTTGTTTCTTAGCTTCCCAAAGAGCTGTAAGCAAGATGATGTGGGGCCCAACTCGCCCTTTGGAAAGAAGCCTGCACGTTGTGCCTTTCAGCTCTAGGGCAATGTAGCACCCCCAGAGCAGAAGTCCTACTTCATCCAGATGAGGCCTGCAAAGAAACTGCGTTTCACAGGCCTTTGGAAGAGATGTTCCCGGTAGGCTGTAAGAGCACTGTGCAGAGCGAGTTGTTTCTTAGCTTCCCAAAGAGCAGGAAGCAAGATGCTGTTGGGCCCAACTCACCATTAGGAAAGGAGCCTGCACGTTGTGCCTTTCAGCTCTAGGGCAATGTAGCACACCCAGAGCAGAAGTCCTACTTCAGCCAGATCAGGCCTGCAAAGAAACTGCGTTTCACATGCCTTTGGAAGAGATCTTCCCGGTAGGCTGTAAGAGCACTATGCAGAGCGAGTTGTTTCTTAGCTTCCCAAAGAGCTGGAAGCAAGATGCTGTGGGGCCCAACTCGCCCTTTGGAAAGAAGCCTGCACGTTGTGCCTTTCAGCTCTAGGACAATGTAGCACACCCTGAGCAGAAGTCCTACTTCAGCCAGATCAGGCCTGCAAAGAAATTGCGTTTCACAGGCCTTTGGAAGAGATGTTCCCGGTAGGCTGTAAGAGCACTGTGCAGAGCGAGTTGTTTCTTAGCTTCCCAAAGAGCTGTAAGCAAGATGCTGTGGGGCCCAACTCGCCCTTTGGAAAGAAGCCTGCATGTTGTGCCTTTCAGCTCTAGGACAATGTAGCACACCCAGAGCAGAAGTCCTACTTCGGCCAGATCAGGCCTGCAAAGAAACTGCGTTTCACAGGCCTTTGGAAGAGATGTTCCCGGTAGGCTGTAAGAGCACTGTGCAGAGCGAGTTGTTTCTTAGCTTCCCAAAGAGCTGGAAGCAAGATGCTGTGGGGCCCAACTCGCCCTTTGGAAAGAAGCCTGCACCTTGTGCCTTTCAGCTCTAGGGCAATGTAGCACACCCAGAGCAGAAGTTCTACTTCAAGCAGATCACGCCTGCAAAGAAACTGCGTTTCACAGGCCTTTGGAAGAGATGTTCCCGGTAGGCTGTAAGAGCACTGTGCAGAGCGAGTTGTTTCTTAGCTTCCCAAAGTGCTGGAATCAAGATGCTTTGGGGCGTATCTCCGTGTTTGGAAATGATTCAGCACTTTGTGCCTTGGAGCTCTAGGGCAATGTAGCACACCCACAGCTGAAGTTCTACTTCAGCCAGATCAGGCCTGCAAAGGAACTGCGTTTCACAGGCCTTTTGTAAGAGATGTTCCCGGTAGGCTGTAAGAGCACTGTGCAGGGCGAGCTGTTTCTTAGCTTCCCAAAGAGCTGGAAGCAAGATGCTTTGGGGCCTCTCTCCCCCTTTGGATAGAAGGCAGGGCCTTGTGCGTTGAAGCTCTTGGGCAATGCACAACACCCAGAGCATAAGTTCTACTTCAGCCAGATCAGGCCTGCAAAGGAACAGCGTTTCACAGGCCTTTGTAAGAGATGTTCTCGGTAGGCTGTAAGAGCACTGTGCACAGCGAGTTGTTTCTTAGCTTCCCAAAGAGCTGGAAGCCAAAAGCTTTCGGGCCCAACTCGCCCTTTGGAAAGAAGCCTGCACATAGTGCCTTACAGCTCTAGGGCAATGTAGCACACCCAGAGCAGAAGTTCTACTTCAGCCAGATCAGGCCTGCAAAGAAACTGCGATTCACAGCCCTTTGTAAGAGATTTTCCCGGTAGGCTGTAAGAGCTCTGTGCAGAGCGAGTTGTTTCTTAGCTTCCCAAAGAGCTGGAAGCAAGAAGCTTTGGGGCCTCTCTCCCCCTTTGGATACAAGGCAGGGCCTTGTGCGTTGAAGCTCTAGGGCAATGCACAACACCCAGAGCATAAGTTCTACTTCAGCAAGATCAGGCCTGCAAAGGAACAGCGTTTCACAGGTCTTTGTAAGAGATGTTCTCGGTAGGCTGTAAGAGCACTGTGCACAGCGAGTTGTTTCTTAGCGTCCCAAAGAGCTGGAAGCAAGATGCTTTAGGGCCTTTCTCCAGTTTGGATACAAGGCAGGGCCTTGAGCCTTGAAGCTCTAGGGCAATGTAGCACACCCACAGCTGAAGTTCAACTTCAGCCACATCAGGCCAGCAAAGAAACTGCGTTTCACAGGCCTTTTGTAAGAGATGTTCCCGGTAGGCTGTAAGAGCACTGTGCACAGCGAGTTGTTTCTTAGCTTCCCAAAGAGCTGGAAGAAAGAAGCTTTGTGGCCCAACTCGCCCTTTGGAAAGAAGCCTGCACGTAGTGCCTTACAGCTCTAGGGCAATGTAGCACACCCAGAACAGAAGTTCGACTTCAGTCAGATCAGGCCTGCAAAGAAACTGCGTGTCACAGGCCTTTGTAAGAGATGTTCCCGGTAGGCTGTAAGAGCACTGTGCAGAGCGAGTTGTTTCTTAGCTTCCCAAAGAGCTGGAAGCAAGATGCTTTTGGCCCAACTTGCCCTTTGGAAAGAAGACTGCACGTTGTGCTTTTCAGCTCTCGGGCCATGTAGCACACCCACAGCAGAAGTTCTACTTCAGCCAGATCAGGCCTGCAAAGAAACTGCATTTCACAGGCCTTTGTAGGATATGTGCCCGGTAGTCTGTAAGAGCTCTGTGCAGAGTGAGTTGTTTCTTAGCTTCCCAAAGAGCTGGAAGCAAGATGCTTTGGGGCCCAACTCGCCCTTTGGAAAGAAGACTGCACGTTGTGCCTTTCAGCTCTAGGGCGATGTAGCACACCCAAAGCAGAAGTTCTACTTCAGCCAGATCAGGAATGCAAAGAAACTGCGTTTCACAGCCCTTTGTAAGAGATGTTCCCGGTATGGTGTAATAGCACTGTGCACAGTGAGTAGTTTCTTAGCGTCCCAAAGAGATGGAAGCAAGATGCTTTAGGGCCTTTCTCCAGTTTGGATACAAGGCAGGGCCTTGAGCATTGAAGCTCTAGGGCAATGTAGCACACCCACAGCAGAAGTTCTACTTCAGCCAGATCAGGCCTGCAAAGGAACTGCGTGTCACAGTCCTTTGTAAGTGATGATCCCGGTAGGCTGTAAGAGCGCTGTGCAGAGCGAGTTGTTTCTTAGCTTCCCAAAGAGCTGGAAGCAAGATGCTTTGGGACCTCACTCCCCCTTTGGATACAAGACGAGGCTTTGTGCCTTGAAGCTCTAGGGCAATGAAGAACACACACAGCAGAAGTTCTACTTCAGCCAGATCACGCATGCAAAGAAACTGCGTTTCACAGGCCTTTGTAAGAGATGTTCCCGGTAGGCTGCAAGAGCACTGTGCACAGCGAGTTGTTTCTTAGCTTCCCATAGAGCTGGAAGCAAGAAGCTTTAGGGCCTCTCTCCAGTTTGGATACAAGACAGGGCCTTGTGCCTTTCAGCTCTAGGGCAATGTAGCACACTCAGAGGAGATGTTCTACTTCAGCCAGATCAGGCCTGCAAAGAAACTGCGTTTCACAGGCCTTTGTAAGAGATGTTCCCGGTAGGCTGTAAGAGCACTGTGCAGAGCGAGTTGTTTCTTAGCTTCCCAAAGAGCTGGAAGCAAAATGCTTTGGGGCCCAACTCGCCCTTTGAAAAAAAGACTGCACGTTGTACCTTTCAGCTCTAGGGCAATGTTGCACACCCAGAGCAGAAGTTCTACTTCAGCTAGATCAGGCCTGCAAAGAAACTGCGTTTCACAGGCCTTTGTAAGAGATGTTCCCTGTAAGCTGTAGGAGCACTGTGCAGAGCGAGTTGATTCTTAGCTTCACAAAAAGCTTTAAGCAAGATGCTTTGGGGCGTATCTCGGTCTTTGGAAATGATTCAGCACTTTGTGCCTTGGAGCTCTAGGGCAATTTAGCACACCCAGAGCATAGTTTCTACTTCACCCAGATCAGGCCTGCAAATAAACTGCGTTTCACAGCCCTTTGTAAGAGATGTTCCCGGTATGGTGTAATAGCACTGTGCACAGTGAGTTGTTTCTTAGCGTCCCAAAGAGCTGGAAGCAAGATGCTTTAGGGCCTTTCTCCAGTTTGGATACAAGGCAGGGCCTTGAGCCTTGAAGCTCTAGGGCAATGTAGCACACCCACAGCTGAAGTTCAACTTCAGCCAGATCAGGCCTGCAAAGAAACTGCGTTTCACAGGCCTTTTGTAAGAGATGTTCCCGGTAGGCTGTAAGAGCACTGTGCAGGGCGAGCTGTTTCTTAGCTTCCCAAAGAGCTGGAAGCAAGATGCTTTGGGGCCTCTCTCCCCCTTTGGATAGAAGGCAGGGCCTTGTGCGTTGAAGCTCTTGGGCAATGCACAACACCCAGAGCATAAGTTCTACTTCAGCCAGATCAGGCCTGCAAAGGAACAGCGTTTCACAGGCCTTTGTAAGAGATGTTCTCGGTAGGCTGTAAGAGCACTGTGCACAGCGAGTTGTTTCTTAGCTTCCCAAAGAGCTGGAAGCCAAAAGCTTTCAGGCCCAACTCGCCCTTTGGAAAGAAGCCTGCACGTAGTGCCTTACAGCTCTAGGGCAATGTAGCACACCCAGAGCAGAAGTTCTACTTCAGCCAGATCAGGCCTGCAAAGAAACTGCGATTCACAGCCCTTTGTAAGAGATATTCCCGGTAGGCTGTAAGAGCTCTGTGCAGAGCGAGTTGTTTCTTAGCTTCCCAAAGAGCTGGAAGCAAGAAGCTTTGGGGCCTCTCTCCTTCTTTGGATACAAGGCAGGGCCTTGTGCGTTGAAGCTCTAGGGCAATGCACAACACCCAGAGCATAAGTTCTACTTCAGCAAGATCAGGCCTGCAAAGGAACAGCGTTTCACAGGTCTTTGTAAGAGATGTTCTCGGTAGGCTGTAAGAGCACTGTGCACAGCGAGTTGTTTCTTAGCTTCCCAAAGAGCTGGAAGAAAGAAGCTTTGTGGCCCAACTCGCCCTTTGGAAAGAAGCCTGCACGTAGTGCCTTACAGCTCTAGGGCAATGTAGCACACCCAGAACAGAAGTTCTACTTCAGCCAGATCAGGCCTGCAAAGAAACTGCGTGTCACAGGCCTTTGTAAGAGATGTTCCCGGTAGGCTGTAAGAGCACTGTGCAGAGCGAGTTGTTTCTTAGCTTCCCAAAGAGCTGGAAGCAAGATGCTTTTGGCCCAACTTGCCCTTTGGAAAGAAGACTGCACGTTGTGCTTTTCAGCTCTCAGGCCATGTAGCACACCCACAGCAGAAGTTCTACTTCAGCCAGATCAGGCCTGCAAAGAAACTGCATTTCACAGGCCTTTGTAGGATATGTGCCCGGTAGTCTGTAAGAGCTCTGTGCAGAGTGAGTTGTTTCTTAGCTTCCCAAAGAGCTGGAAGCAAGATGCTTTGGGGCCCAACTCGCCCTTTGGAAAGAAGACTGCACGTTGTGCCTTTCAGCTCTAGGGCGATGTAGCACACCCAAAGCAGAAGTTCTACTTCAGCCAGATCAGGAATGCAAAGAAACTGCGTTTCACAGCCCTTTGTAAGAGATGTTCCCGGTATGGTGTAATAGCACTGTGCACAGTGAGTAGTTTCTTAGCGTCCCAAAGAGATGGAAGCAAGATGCTTTAGGGCCGTTCTCCAGTTTGGATACAAGGCAGGGCCTTGAGCATTGAAGCTCTAGGGCAATGTAGCACACCCACAGCAGAAGTTCTACTTCAGCCAGATCAGGCCTGCAAAGGAATTGCGTGTCACAGTCCTTTGTAAGTGATGATCCCGGTAGGCTGTAAGAGCGCTGTGCAGAGCGAGTTGTTTCTTAGCTTCCCAAAGAGCTGGAAGCAAGATGCTTTGTGACCTCACTCCCCATTTGGATACAAGACGAGGCTTTGTGCCTTGAAGCTCTAGGGCAATGAAGAACACACACAGCAGAAGTTCTACTTCAGCCAGATCACGCATGCACAGAAACTGCGTTTCACAGGCCTTTGTAAGAGATGTTCCCGGTAGGCTGCAAGAGCACTGTGCACAGCGAGTTGTTTCTTAGCTTCCCATAGAGCTGGAAGCAAGAAGCTTTAGGGCCTCTCTCCAGTTTGGATACAAGACAGGGCCTTGTGTCTTTCAGCTCTAGGGCAATGTAGCACACTCAGAGGAGATGTTCTACTTCAGCCAGATCAGGCCTGCAAAGAAACTGCGTTTCACAGGCCTTTGTAAGAGATGTTCCCGGTAGGCTGTAAGAGCACTGTGCAGAGCGAGTTGTTTCTTAGCTTCCCAAAGAGCTGGAAGCAAAATGCTTTGGGGCCCAACTCGCCCTTTGAAAAAAAGTCTGCACGTTGTACCTTTCAGCTCTAGGGCAATGTTGCACACCCAGAGCAGAAGTTCTACTTCAGCTAGATCAGGCCAGCAAAGAAACTGCGTTTCACAGGCCTTTGTAAGAGATGTTCCCGGTAATTGTAGGAGCACTGTGCAGAGCGAGTTGATTCTTAGCTTCACAAAAAGCTTTAAGCAAGATGCTTTGGGGCGTATCTCGGTCTTTGGAAATGATTCAGCACTTTGTGCCTTGGAGCTCTAGGGCAATTTAGCACACCCAGAGCAGAGTTTCTACTTCACACAGATCAGGCCTGCAAATAAACTGCGTTTCACAGCCCTTTGTAAGAGATGTTCCCGGTATGGTGTAATAGCACTGTGCACAGTGAGTTGTTTCTTAGCGTCCCAAAGAGCTGGAAGCAAGATGCTTTAGGGCCTTTCTCCCGTTTGGATACAAGGCAGGGCCTTGAGCCTTGAAGCTCTAGGGCAATGTAGCACACCCACAGCTGAAGTTCAACTTCAGCCACATCAGGCCAGCAAAGAAACTGCGTTTCACAGGCCTTTTGTAAGAGATGTTCCCGGTAGGCTGTAAGAGCACTGTGCAGGGCGAGCTGTTTCTTAGCTTCCCAAAGAGCTGGAAGCAAGATGCTTTGGGGCCTCTCTCCCCCTTTGGATAGAAGGCAGGGCCTTGTGCGTTGAAGCTCTTGGGCAATGCACAACACCCAGAGCATAAGTTCTACTTCAGCCAGATCAGGCCTGCAAAGGAACAGCGTTTCACAGGCCTTTGTAAGAGATGTTCTCGGTAGGCTGTAAGAGCACTGTGCACAGCGAGTTGTTTCTTAGCTTCCCAAAGAGCTGGAAGCCAAAAGCTTTCGGGCCCAACTCGCCCTTTGGAAAGAAGCCTGCACGTAGTGCCTTACAGCTCTAGGGCAATGTAGCACACCCAGAGCAGAAGTTCTACTTCAGCCAGATCAGGCCTGCAAAGAAAGTGCGATTCACAGGCCTTTGTAAGAGATGTTCCCGGTAGGCTGTAAGAGCACTGTGCAGAGCGAGTTGTTTCTTAGCTTCCCAAAGAGCTGGAAGCAAGATGCTTTTGGCCCAACTTGCCCTTTGGAAAGAAGACTGCACGTTGTGCTTTTCAGCTCTCGGGCCATGTAGCACACCCACAGCAGAAGTTCTACTTCAGCCAGATCAGGCCTGCAAAGAAACTGCATTTCACAGGCCTTTGTAGGATATGTGCCCGGTAGTCTGTAAGAGCTCTGTGCAGAGTGAGTTGTTTCTTAGCTTCCCAAAGAGCTGGAAGCAAGATGCTTTGGGGCCCAACTCGCCCTTTGGAAAGAAGACTGCACGTTGTGCCTTTCAGCTCTAGGGCGATGTAGCACACCCAAAGCAGAAGTTCTACTTCAGCCAGATCAGGAATGCAAAGAAACTGCGTTTCACAGCCCTTTGTAAGAGATGTTCCCGGTATGGTGTAATAGCACTGTGCACAGTGAGTAGTTTCTTAGCGTCCCAAAGAGATGGAAGCAAGATGCTTTAGGGCCTTTCTCCAGTTTGGATACAAGGCAGGGCCTTGAGCATTGAAGCTCTAGGGCAATGTAGCACACCCACAGCAGAAGTTCTACTTCAGCCAGATCAGGCCTGCAAAGGAACTGCGTGTCACAGTCCTTTGTAAGTGATGATCCCGGTAGGCTGTAAGAGCGCTGTGCAGAGCGAGTTGTTTCTTAGCTTCCCAAAGAGCTGGAAGCAAGATGCTTTGGGACCTCACTCCCCCTTTGGATACAAGACGAGGCTTTGTGCCTTGAAGCTCTAGGGCAATGAAGAACACACACAGCAGAAGTTCTACTTCAGCCAGATCACGCATGCAAAGAAACTGCGTTTCACAGGCCTTTGTAAGAGATGTTCCCGGTAGGCTGCAAGAGCACTGTGCACAGCGAGTTGTTTCTTAGCTTCCCATAGAGCTGGAAGCAAGAAGCTTTAGGGCCTCTCTCCAGTTTGGATACAAGACAGGGCCTTGTGCCTTTCAGCTCTAGGGCAATGTAGCACACTCAGAGGAGATGTCCTACTTCAGCCAGATCAGGCCTGCAAAGAAACTGCGTTTCACAGGCCTTTGTAAGAGATGTTCCCGGTAGGCTGTAAAAGCACTGTGCAGAGCGAGTTGTTTCTTAGCTTCCCAAAGAGCTGGAAGCAAAATGCTTTGGGGCCCAACTGGCCCTTTGAAAAAAAGACTGCACGTTGTACCTTTCAGCTCTAGGGCAATGTTGCACACCCAGAGCAGAAGTTCTACTTCAGCTAGATCAGGCCTGCAAAGAAACTGCGTTTCACAGGCCTTTGTAAGAGATGTTCCCGGTAAGCTGTAGGAGCACTGTGCAGAGCGAGTTGATTCTTAGCTTCACAAAAAGCTTTAAGCAAGATGCTTTGGGGCGTATCTCGGTCTTTGGAAATGATTCAGCACTTTGTGCCTTGGAGCTCTAGGGCAATTTAGCACACCCAGAGCAGAGTATCTACTTCACACAGATCAGGCCTGCAAAGAAACTGCGTTTCACAGCCCTTTGTAAGAGATGTTCCCGGTAGGCTGTAAGAGCACTGTGCACAGTGAGTTGTTTCTTAGCGTCCCAAAGAGCTGGAAGCAAGATGCTTTAGGGCCTTTCTCCAGTTTGGATACAAGGCAGGGCCTTGAGCCTTGAAGCTCTAGGGCAATGTAGCACACCCACAGCTGAAGTTCAACTTCAGCCACATCAGGCCAGCAAAGAAACTGCGTTTCACAGGCCT
This sequence comes from Equus przewalskii, assembly GCF_037783145.1. Classification (NCBI taxonomy): domain Eukaryota; kingdom Metazoa; phylum Chordata; class Mammalia; order Perissodactyla; family Equidae; genus Equus; species Equus przewalskii. The sequence goes on from NW_027228467.1 coordinate 61,138, forward strand.
TTTGTAAGAGATGTTCCCGGTAGGCTGTAAGAGCACTGTGCACAGCGAGTTGTTTCTTAGCTTCCCAAAGAGCTGGAAGAAAGAAGCTTTGTGGCCCAACTCGCCCTTTGGAAACAAGCCTGCACGTAGTGCCTTACAGCTCTAGGGCAATGTAGCACACCCAGAACAGAAGTTCTACTTCAGCCAGATCAGGCCTGCAAAGAAACTGCGTGTCACAGGCCTTTGTAAGAGAAGTTCCCAGTAGGCTGTAAGAGCACTGTGCAGAGCGAGTTGTTTCTTAGCTTCCCAAAGAGCTGGAAGCAAGATGCTTTTGGCCCAACTTGCCCTTTGGAAAGAAGACTGCACGTTGTGCTTTTCAGCTCTCGGGCCATGTAGCACACCCACAGCAGAAGTTCTACTTCAGCCAGATCAGGCCTGCAAAGAAACTGCATTTCACAGGCCTTTGAGGGTATGTGCCCGGTAGTCTGTAAGAGCTCTGTGCAGAGTGAGTTGTTTCTTAGCTTCCCAAAGAGCTGGAAGCAAGATGCTTTGGGGCCCAACTCGCCCTTTGGAAAGAAGACTGCACGTTGTGCCTTTCAGCTCTAGGGCGATGTAGCACACCCAAAGCAGAAGTTCTACTTCAGCCAGATCAGGAATACAAAGAAACTGCGTTTCACAGCCCTTTGTAAGAGATGTTCCCGGTATGGTGTAATAGCACTGTGCACAGTGAGTAGTTTCTTAGCGTCCCAAAGAGATGGAAGCAAGATGCTTTAGGGCCTTTCTCCAGTTTGGATACAAGGCAGGGCCTTGAGCATTGAAGCTCTAGGGCAATGTAGCACACCCACAGCAGAAGTTCTACTTCAGCCAGATCAGGCCTGCAAAGGAACTGCGTGTCACAGTCCTTTGTAAGTGATGATCCCGGTAGGCTGTAAGAGCGCTGTGCAGAGCGAGTTGTTTCTTAGCTTCCCAAAGAGCTGGAAGCAAGATGCTTTGGGACCTCACTCCCCCTTTGGATACAAGACGAGGCTTTGTGCCTTGAAGCTCTAGGGCAATGAAGAACACACACAGCAGAAGTTCTACTTCAGCCAGATCACGCATGCACAGAAACTGCGTTTCACAGGCCTTTGTAAGAGATGTTCCCGTAGGCTGCAAGAGCACTGTGCACAGCGAGTTGTTTCTTAGCTTCCCATAGAGCTGGAAGCAAGAAGCTTTAGGGCCTCTCTCCAGTTTGGATACAAGACAGGGCCTTGTGCCTTTCAGCTCTAGGGCAATGTAGCACACTCAGAGGAGATGTTCTACTTCAGCCAGATCAGGCATGCAAAGAAACTGCGTTTCACAGGCCTTTGTAAGAGATGTTCCCGGTAGGCTGTAAGAGCACTGTGCAGAGCGAGTTGTTTCTTAGCTTCCCAAAGAGCTGGAAGCAAAATGCTTTGGGGCCCAACTGGCCCTTTGAAAAAAAGACTGCACGTTGTACCTTTCAGCTCTAGGGCAATGTTGCACACCCAGAGCAGAAGTTCTACTTCAGCTAGATCAGGCCTGCAAAGAAACTGCGTTTCACAGGCCTTTGTAAGAGATGTTCCCGGTAACTGTAGGAGCACTGTGCTGAGCGAGTTGATTCTTAGCTTCACAAAAAGCTTTAAGCAAGATGCTTTGGGGCGTATCTCGGTCTTTGGAAATGATTCAGCACTTTGTGCCTTGGAGCTCTAGGGCAATTTAGCACACCCAGAGCAGAGTTTCTACTTCACACAGATCAGGCCTGCAAATAAACTGCGTTTCACAGCCCTTTGTAAGAGATGTTCCCGGTATGGTGTAATAGCACTGTGCACAGTGAGTTGTTTCTTAGCGTCCCAAAGAGCTGGAAGCAAGATGCTTTAGGGCCTTTCTCCCGTTTGGATACAAGGCAGGGCCTTGAGCCTTGAAGCTCTAGGGCAATGTAGCACACCCACAGCTGAAGTTCAACTTCAGCCACATCAGGCCAGCAAAGAAACTGCGTTTCACAGGCCTTTTGTAAGAGATGTTCCCGGTAGGCTGTAAGAGAACTGTGCAGGGCGAGCTGTTTCTTAGCTTCCCAAAGAGCTGGAAGCAAGATGCTTTGGGGCCTCTCTCCCCCTTTGGATAGAAGGCAGGGCCTTGTGCGTTGAAGCTCTTGGGCAATGCACAACACCCAGAGCATAAGTTCTACTTCAGCCAGATCAGGCCTGCAAAGGAACAGCGTTTCACAGGCCTTTGTAAGAGATGTTCTCGGTAGGCTGTAAGAGCACTGTGCACAGCGAGTTGTTTCTTAGCTTCCCAAAGAGCTGGAAGCCAAAAGCTTTCGGGCCCAACTCGCCCTTTGGAAAGAAGCCTGCACGTAGTGCCTTACAGCTCTAGGGCAATGTAGCACACCCAGAGCAGAAGTTCTACTTCAGCCAGATCAGGCCTGCAAAGAAAGTGCGATTCACAGGCCTTTGTAAGAGATGTTCCCGGTAGGCTGTAAGAGCACTGTGCAGAGCGAGTTGTTTCTTAGCTTCCCAAAGAGCTGGAAGCAAGATGCTTTTGGCCCAACTTGCCCTTTGGAAAGAAGACTGCACGTTGTGCTTTTCAGCTCTCGGGCCATGTAGCACACCCACAGCAGAAGTTCTACTTCAGCCAGATCAGGCCTGCAAAGAAACTGCATTTCACAGGCCTTTGTAGGATATGTGCCCGGTAGTCTGTAAGAGCTCTGTGCAGAGTGAGTTGTTTCTTAGCTTCCCAAAGAGCTGGAAGCAAGATGCTTTGGGGCCCAACTCGCCCTTTGGAAAGAAGACTGCACGTTGTGCCTTTCAGCTCTAGGGCGATGTAGCACACCCAAAGCAGAAGTTCTACTTCAGCCAGATCAGGAATGCAAAGAAACTGCGTTTCACAGCCCTTTGTAAGAGATGTTCCCGGTATGGTGTAATAGCACTGTGCACAGTGAGTAGTTTCTTAGCGTCCCAAAGAGATGGAAGCAAGATGCTTTAGGGCCGTTCTCCAGTTTGGATACAAGGCAGGGCCTTGAGCATTGAAGCTCTAGGGCAATGTAGCACACCCACAGCAGAAGTTCTACTTCAGCCAGATCAGGCCTGCAAAGGAACTGCGTGTCACAGTCCTTTGTAAGTGATGATCCCGGTAGGCTGTAAGAGCGCTGTGCAGAGCGAGTTGTTTCTTAGCTTCCCAAAGAGCTGGAAGCAAGATGCTTTGGGACCTCACTCCCCCTTTGGATACAAGACGAGGCTTTGTGCCTTGAAGCTCTAGGGCAATGAAGAACACACACAGCAGAAGTTCTACTTCAGCCAGATCACGCATGCAAAGAAACTGCGTTTCACAGGCCTTTGTAAGAGATGTTCCCGGTAGGCTGCAAGAGCACTGTGCACAGCGAGTTGTTTCTTAGCTTCCCATAGAGCTGGAAGCAAGAAGCTTTAGGGCCTCTCTCCAGTTTGGATACAAGACAGGGCCTTGTGCCTTTCAGCTCTAGGGCAATGTAGCACACTCAGAGGAGATGTCCTACTTCAGCCAGATCAGGCCTGCAAAGAAACTGCGTTTCACAGGCCTTTGTAAGAGATGTTCCCGGTAGGCTGTAAAAGCACTGTGCAGAGCGAGTTGTTTCTTAGCTTCCCAAAGAGCTGGAAGCAAAATGCTTTGGGGCCCAACTCGCCCTTTGAAAAAAAGACTGCACGTTGTACCTTTCAGCTCTAGGGCAATGTTGCACACCCAGAGCAGAAGTTCTACTTCAGCTAGATCAGGCCTGCAAAGAAACTGCGTTTCACAGGCCTTTGTAAGAGATGTTCCCGGTAAGCTGTAGGAGCACTGTGCAGAGCGAGTTGATTCTTAGCTTCACAAAAAGCTTTAAGCAAGATGCTTTGGGGCGTATCTCGGTCTTTGGAAATGATTCAGCACTTTGTGCCTTGGAGCTCTAGGGCAATTTAGCACACCCAGAGCAGAGTATCTACTTCACACAGATCAGGCCTGCAAAGAAACTGCGTTTCACAGCCCTTTGTAAGAGATGTTCCCGGTAGGCTGTAAGAGCACTGTGCACAGTGAGTTGTTTCTTAGCATCCCAAAGAGCTGGAAGCAAGATGCTTTAGGGCCTTTCTCCAGTTTGGATACAAGGCAGGGCCTTGAGCCTTGAAGCTCTAGGGCAATGTAGCACACCCACAGCTGAAGTTCAACTTCAGCCAGATCAGGCCTGCAAAGAAACTGCGTTTCACAGGCCTTTTGTAAGAGATGTTCCCGGTAGGCTGTAAGAGCACTGTGCACAGCGAGTTGTTTCTTAGCTTCCCAAAGAGCTGGAAGAAAGAAGCTTTGTGGCCCAACTCGCCCTTTGGAAACAAGCCTGCACGTAGTGCCTTACAGCTCTAGGGCAATGTAGCACACCCAGAACAGAAGTTCTACTTCAGCCAGATCAGGCCTGCAAAGAAACTGCGTGTCACAGGCCTTTGTAAGAGAAGTTCCCAGTAGGCTGTAAGAGCACTGTGCAGAGCGAGTTGTTTCTTAGCTTCCCAAAGAGCTGGAAGCAAGATGCTTTTGGCCCAACTTGCCCTTTGGAAAGAAGACTGCACGTTGTGCTTTTCAGCTCTCGGGCCATGTAGCACACCCACAGCAGAAGTTCTACTTCAGCCAGATCAGGCCTGCAAAGAAACTGCATTTCACAGGCCTTTGAGGGTATGTGCCCGGTAGTCTGTAAGAGCTCTGTGCAGAGTGAGTTGTTTCTTAGCTTCCCAAAGAGCTGGAAGCAAGATGCTTTGGGGCCCAACTCGCCCTTTGGAAAGAAGACTGCACGTTGTGCCTTTCAGCTCTAGGGCGATGTAGCACACCCAAAGCAGAAGTTCTACTTCAGCCAGATCAGGAATGCAAAGAAACTGCGTTTCACAGCCCTTTGTAAGAGATGTTCCCGGTATGGTGTAATAGCACTGTGCACAGTGAGTAGTTTCTTAGCGTCCCAAAGAGATGGAAGCAAGATGCTTTAGGGCCTTTCTCCAGTTTGGATACAAGGCAGGGCCTTGAGCATTGAAGCTCTAGGGCAATGTAGCACACCCACAGCAGAAGTTCTACTTCAGCCAGATCAGGCCTGCAAAGGAACTGCGTGTCACAGTCCTTTGTAAGTGATGATCCCGGTAGGCTGTAAGAGCGCTGTGCAGAGCGAGTTGTTTCTTAGCTTCCCAAAGAGCTGGAAGCAAGATGCTTTGGGACCTCACTCCCCCTTTGGATACAAGACGAGGCTTTGTGCCTTGAAGCTCTAGGGCAATGAAGAACACACACAGCAGAAGTTCTACTTCAGCCAGATCACGCATGCACAGAAACTGCGTTTCACAGGCCTTTGTAAGAGATGTTCCCGTAGGCTGCAAGAGCACTGTGCACAGCGAGTTGTTTCTTAGCTTCCCATAGAGCTGGAAGCAAGAAGCTTTAGGGCCTCTCTCCAGTTTGGATACAAGACAGGGCCTTGTGCCTTTCAGCTCTAGGGCAATGTAGCACACTCAGAGGAGATGTTCTACTTCAGCCAGATCAGGCATGCAAAGAAACTGCGTTTCACAGGCCTTTGTAAGAGATGTTCCCGGTAGGCTGTAAGAGCACTGTGCAGAGCGAGTTGTTTCTTAGCTTCCCAAAGAGCTGGAAGCAAAATGCTTTGGGGCCCAACTGGCCCTTTGAAAAAAAGACTGCACGTTGTACCTTTCAGCTCTAGGGCAATGTTGCACACCCAGAGCAGAAGTTCTACTTCAGCTAGATCAGGCCTGCAAAGAAACTGCGTTTCACAGGCCTTTGTAAGAGATGTTCCCGGTAACTGTAGGAGCACTGTGCTGAGCGAGTTGATTCTTAGCTTCACAAAAAGCTTTAAGCAAGATGCTTTGGGGCGTATCTCGGTCTTTGGAAATGATTCAGCACTTTGTGCCTTGGAGCTCTAGGGCAATTTAGCACACCCAGAGCAGAGTTTCTACTTCACACAGATCAGGCCTGCAAATAAACTGCGTTTCACAGCCCTTTGTAAGAGATGTTCCCGGTATGGTGTAATAGCACTGTGCACAGTGAGTTGTTTCTTAGCGTCCCAAAGAGCTGGAAGCAAGATGCTTTAGGGCCTTTCTCCCGTTTGGATACAAGGCAGGGCCTTGAGCCTTGAAGCTCTAGGGCAATGTAGCACACCCACAGCTGAAGTTCAACTTCAGCCACATCAGGCCAGCAAAGAAACTGCGTTTCACAGGCCTTTTGTAAGAGATGTTCCCGGTAGGCTGTAAGAGAACTGTGCAGGGCGAGCTGTTTCTTAGCTTCCCAAAGAGCTGGAAGCAAGATGCTTTGGGGCCTCTCTCCCCCTTTGGATAGAAGGCAGGGCCTTGTGCGTTGAAGCTCTTGGGCAATGCACAACACCCAGAGCATAAGTTCTACTTCAGCCAGATCAGGCCTGCAAAGGAACAGCGTTTCACAGGCCTTTGTAAGAGATGTTCTCGGTAGGCTGTAAGAGCACTGTGCACAGCGAGTTGTTTCTTAGCTTCCCAAAGAGCTGGAAGCCAAAAGCTTTCGGGCCCAACTCGCCCTTTGGAAAGAAGCCTGCACGTAGTGCCTTACAGCTCTAGGGCAATGTAGCACACCCAGAGCAGAAGTTCTACTTCAGCCAGATCAGGCCTGCAAAGAAAGTGCGATTCACAGGCCTTTGTAAGAGATGTTCCCGGTAGGCTGTAAGAGCACTGTGCAGAGCGAGTTGTTTCTTAGCTTCCCAAAGAGCTGGAAGCAAGATGCTTTTGGCCCAACTTGCCCTTTGGAAAGAAGACTGCACGTTGTGCTTTTCAGCTCTCGGGCCATGTAGCACACCCACAGCAGAAGTTCTACTTCAGCCAGATCAGGCCTGCAAAGAAACTGCATTTCACAGGCCTTTGTAGGATATGTGCCCGGTAGTCTGTAAGAGCTCTGTGCAGAGTGAGTTGTTTCTTAGCTTCCCAAAGAGCTGGAAGCAAGATGCTTTGGGGCCCAACTCGCCCTTTGGAAAGAAGACTGCACGTTGTGCCTTTCAGCTCTAGGGCGATGTAGCACACCCAAAGCAGAAGTTCTACTTCAGCCAGATCAGGAATGCAAAGAAACTGCGTTTCACAGCCCTTTGTAAGAGATGTTCCCGGTATGGTGTAATAGCACTGTGCACAGTGAGTAGTTTCTTAGCGTCCCAAAGAGATGGAAGCAAGATGCTTTAGGGCCGTTCTCCAGTTTGGATACAAGGCAGGGCCTTGAGCATTGAAGCTCTAGGGCAATGTAGCACACCCACAGCAGAAGTTCTACTTCAGCCAGATCAGGCCTGCAAAGGAACTGCGTGTCACAGTCCTTTGTAAGTGATGATCCCGGTAGGCTGTAAGAGCGCTGTGCAGAGCGAGTTGTTTCTTAGCTTCCCAAAGAGCTGGAAGCAAGATGCTTTGGGACCTCACTCCCCCTTTGGATACAAGACGAGGCTTTGTGCCTTGAAGCTCTAGGGCAATGAAGAACACACACAGCAGAAGTTCTACTTCAGCCAGATCACGCATGCAAAGAAACTGCGTTTCACAGGCCTTTGTAAGAGATGTTCCCGGTAGGCTGCAAGAGCACTGTGCACAGCGAGTTGTTTCTTAGCTTCCCATAGAGCTGGAAGCAAGAAGCTTTAGGGCCTCTCTCCAGTTTGGATACAAGACAGGGCCTTGTGCCTTTCAGCTCTAGGGCAATGTAGCACACTCAGAGGAGATGTCCTACTTCAGCCAGATCAGGCCTGCAAAGAAACTGCGTTTCACAGGCCTTTGTAAGAGATGTTCCCGGTAGGCTGTAAAAGCACTGTGCAGAGCGAGTTGTTTCTTAGCTTCCCAAAGAGCTGGAAGCAAAATGCTTTGGGGCCCAACTCGCCCTTTGAAAAAAAGACTGCACGTTGTACCTTTCAGCTCTAGGGCAATGTTGCACACCCAGAGCAGAAGTTCTACTTCAGCTAGATCAGGCCTGCAAAGAAACTGCGTTTCACAGGCCTTTGTAAGAGATGTTCCCGGTAAGCTGTAGGAGCACTGTGCAGATCGAGTTGATTCTTAGCTTCACAAAAAGCTTTAAGCAAGATGCTTTGGGGCGTATCTCGGTCTTTGGAAATGATTCAGCACTTTGTGCCTTGGAGCTCTAGGGCAATTTAGCACACCCAGAGCAGAGTATCTACTTCACACAGATCAGGCCTGCAAAGAAACTGCGTTTCACAGCCCTTTGTAAGAGATGTTCCCGGTAGGCTGTAAGAGCACTGTGCACAGTGAGTTGTTTCTTAGCGTCCCAAAGAGCTGGAAGCAAGATGCTTTAGGGCCTTTCTCCAGTTTGGATACAAGGCAGGGCCTTGAGCCTTGATGCGTTTCACAGGCCTTTTGTAAGAGATGTTCCCGGTAGGCTGTAAGAGCACTGTGCACAGCGAGTTGTTTCTTAGCTTCCCAAAGAGCTGGAAGAAAGAAGCTTTGTGGCCCAACTCGCCCTTTGGAAACAAGCCTGCACGTAGTGCCTTACAGCTCTAGGGCAATGTAGCACACCCAGAACAGAAGTTCTACTTCAGCCAGATCAGGCCTGCAAAGAAACTGCGTGTCACAGGCCTTTGTAAGAGAAGTTCCCAGTAGGCTGTAAGAGCACTGTGCAGAGCGAGTTGTTTCTTAGCTTCCCAAAGAGCTGGAAGCAAGATGCTTTGGGACCTCACTCCCCCTTTGGATACAAGACGAGGCTTTGTGCCTTGAAGCTCTAGGGCAATGAAGAACACACACAGCAGAAGTTCTACTTCAGCCAGATCACGCATGCACAGAAACTGCGTTTCACAGGCCTTTGTAAGAGATGTTCCCGTAGGCTGCAAGAGCACTGTGCACAGCGAGTTGTTTCTTAGCTTCCCATAGAGCTGGAAGCAAGAAGCTTTAGGGCCTCTCTCCAGTTTGGATACAAGACAGGGCCTTGTGCCTTTCAGCTCTAGGGCAATGTAGCACACTCAGAGGAGATGTTCTACTTCAGCCAGATCAGGCATGCAAAGAAACTGCGTTTCACAGGCCTTTGTAAGAGATGTTCCCGGTAGGCTGTAAGAGCACTGTGCAGAGCGAGTTGTTTCTTAGCTTCCCAAAGAGCTGGAAGCAAAATGCTTTGGGGCCCAACTGGCCCTTTGAAAAAAAGACTGCACGTTGTACCTTTCAGCTCTAGGGCAATGTTGCACACCCAGAGCAGAAGTTCTACTTCAGCTAGATCAGGCCTGCAAAGAAACTGCGTTTCACAGGCCTTTGTAAGAGATGTTCCCGGTAACTGTAGGAGCACTGTGCTGAGCGAGTTGATTCTTAGCTTCACAAAAAGCTTTAAGCAAGATGCTTTGGGGCGTATCTCGGTCTTTGGAAATGATTCAGCACTTTGTGCCTTGGAGCTCTAGGGCAGTTTAGCACACCCAGAGCAGAGTATCTACTTCACACAGATCAGGCCTGCAAAGAAACTGCGTTTCACAGGCCTTTGTAAGAGATGTTCCCGGTAGGCTGTAAGAGCACTGTGCAGAGCGAGTTGTTTCTTAGCTTCCCAAAGAGCTGGAAGCAAAATGCTTTGGGGCCCAACTCGCCCTTTGAAAAAAAGACTGCACGTTGTACCTTTCAGCTCTAGGGCAATTTTGCACACCCAGAGCAGAAGTTCTACTTCAGCTAGATCAGGCCTGCAAAGAAACAGCGTTTCACAGGCCTTTGTAAGAGATGTTCCCGGTAAGCTGTAGGAGCACTGTGCAGAGCGAGTTGATTCTTAGCTTCACAAAAAGCTTTAAGCAAGATGCTTTGGGGCGTATCTCGGTCTTTGGAAATGATTCAGCACTTTGTGCCTTGGAGCTCTAGGGCAATTTAGCACACCCAGAGCAGAGTATCTACTTCACACAGATCAGGCCTGCAAAGAAACTGCGTTTCACAGCCCTTTGTAAGAGATGTTCCCGGTATGGTGTAATAGCACTGTGCACAGTGAGTTGTTTCTTAGCGTCCCAAAGAGCTGGAAGCAAGATGCTTTAGGGCCTTTCTCCAGTTTGGATACAAGGGAGGGCCTTGAGCCTTGAAGCTCTAGGGCAATGTAGCACACCCAGAACAGAAGTTCTACTTCAGTCAGATCAGGCCTGCAAAGAAACTGCGTGTCACAGGCCTTTGTAAGAGATGTTCCCGGTAGGCTGTAAGAGCACTGTGCAGAGCGAGTTGTTTCTTAGCTTCCCAAAGAGCTGGAAGCAAGATGCTTTTGGCCCAACTTGCCCTTTGGAAAGAAGACTGCACGTTGTGCTTTTCAGCTCTCGGGCCATGTAGCACACCCACAGCAGAATTTCTACTTCAGCCACATCAGGCCTGCAAAGAAACTGCATTTCACAGGCCTTTGTAGGATATGTGCCCGGTAGTCTGTAAGAGCTCTGTGCAGAGTGAGTTGTTTCTTAGCTTCCCAAAGAGCTGGAAGCAAGATGCTTTGGGGCCCAACTCGCCCTTTGGAAAGAAGACTGCACGTTGTGCCTTTCAGCTCTAGGGCGATGTAGCACACCCAAAGCAGAAGTTCTACTTCAGCCAGATCAGGAATGCAAAGAAACTGCGTTTCACAGCCCTTTGTAAGAGATGTTCCCGGTATGGTGTAATAGCACTGTGCACAGTGAGTAGTTTCTTAGCGTCCCAAAGAGATGGAAGCAAGATGCTTTAGGGCCTTTCTCCAGTTTGGATACAAGGCAGGGCCTTGAGCATTGAAGCTCTAGGGCAATGTAGCACACCCACAGCAGAAGTTCTACTTCAGCCAGATCAGGCCTGCAAAGGAACTGCGTGTCACAGTCCTTTGTAAGTGATGATCCCGGTAGGCTGTAAGAGCGCTGTGCAGAGCGAGTTGTTTCTTAGCTTCCCAAAGAGCTGGAAGCAAGATGCTTTGGGACCTCACTCCCCCTTTGGATACAAGACGAGGCTTTGTGCCTTGAAGCTCTAGGGCAATGAAGAACACACACAGCAGAAGTTCTACTTCAGCCAGATCACGCATGCAAAGAAACTGCGTTTCACAGGCCTTTGTAAGAGATGTTCCCGGTAGGCTGCAAGAGCACTGTGCACAGCGAGTTGTTTCTTAGCTTCCCAAAGAGCTGGAAGCAAAATGCTTTAGGGCCCAACTCGCCGTTTGAAAAAAAGACTGCACGTTGTACCTTTCAGCTCTAGGGCAATGTTGCACACCCAGAGCAGAAGTTCTACTTCAGCTAGATCAGGCCTGCAAAGAAACTGCGTTTCACAGGCCTTTGTAAGAGATGTTCCCGGTAAGCTGTAGGAGCACTGTGCAGAGCGAGTTGATTCTTAGCTTCACAAAAAGCTTTAAGCAAGATGCTTTGGGGCGTATCTCGGTCTTTGGAAATGATTCAGCACTTTGTGCCTTGGAGCTCTAGGGCAATTTAGCACACCCAGAGCAGAGTATCTACTTCACACAGATCAGGCCTGCAAAGAAACTGCGTTTCGCAGCCCTTTGTAAGAGATGTTCCAGGTATGGTGTAATAGCACTGTGCACAGTGAGTTGTTTCTTAGCGTCCCAAAGAGCTGGAAGCAAGATGCTTTAGGGCCTTTCTCCAGTTTGGATACAAGGCAGGGCCTTGAGCCTTGAGGCTCTAGGGCAATGTAGCACACCCACAGCTGAAGTTCAACTTCAGCCACATCAGGCCAGCAAAGAAACTGCGTTTCACAGGCCTTTTGTAAGAGATGTTCCCGGTAGGCTGTAGAGCACTGTGCAGGGCGAGCTGTTTCTTAGCCTCCCAAAGAGCTGGAAGCAAGATGCTTTGGGGCCTCTCTCCCCCTTTGGATACAAGGCAGGGCCTTGTGCGTTGAAGCTCTTGGGCAATGCACAACACCCAGAGCATAAGTTCTACTTCAGCCAGATCAGGCCTGCAAAGGAACAGCGTTTCACAGGCCTTTGTAAGAGATGTTCTCGGTAGGCTGTAAGAGCACTGTGCACAGCGAGTTGTTTCTTAGCTTCCCAAAGAGCTGGAAGCCAAAAGCTTTCGGGCCTAACTCGCCCTTTGGAAAGAAGCCTGCACGTAGTGCCTTACAGCTCTAGGGCAATGTAGCACACCCAGAGCAGAAGTTCTACTTCAGCCAGATCAGGCCTGCAAAGAAACTGCGATTCACAGGCCTTTGTAAGAGATATTCCCGGTAGGCTGTAAGAGCTCTGTGCAGAGCGAGTTGTTTCTTAGCTTCCCAAAGAGCTGGAAGCAAGAAGCTTTGGGGCCTCTCTCTCCCTTTGGATACAAGGCAGGGCCTTGTGCGTTGAAGCTCTAGGGCAATGCACAACACCCAGAGCATAAGTTCTACTTCAGCAAGATCAGGCCTGCAAAGGAACAGCGTTTCACAGGTCTTTGTAAGAGATGTTCTCCTTAGGCTGTAAGAGCACTGTGCACAGCGAGTTGTTTCTTAGCTTCCCAAAGAGATGGAAGCAAGATGCTTTGGTGCCCAACTCGCCCTTTGGAAAGAAGACTGCACGTTGTACCTTTCAGCTCTAAGGCGATGTAGCACACCCAAAGCTGAGGTTCTACTTCAGCCAGATCAGGAATGCAAAGAAACTGCGTTTCACAGCCCTTTGTAAGAGATGTTCCCGGTATGGTGTAATAGCACTGTGCACAGTGAGTAGTTTCTTAGCGTCCCAAAGAGATGGAAGCAAGATGCTTTAGGGCCTTTCTCCAGTTTGGATACAAGGCAGGGCCTTGAGCATTGAAGCTCTAGTGCAATGTAGCACACCCATAGCAGAAGTTCTACTTCAGCCAGATCAGGCCTGCAAAGGAACTGCGTGTCACAGTCCTTTGTAAGTGATGATCCCGGTAGGCTGTAAGAGCGCTGTGCAGAGCGAGTTGTTTCTTAGCTTCCCAAAGAGCTGGAAGGAACATGCTTTGGGGCCTCCCACCCCCTTTGGATTCAAGACTGGGCTTTGTGTCTTGAAGCTCTAGGGCAATGAAGAACACACACAGCAGAAGTTCTACTTCAGCTAGATCAGGCCTGCAAAGAAACTGAGTTTCACAGGCCTTTTAAGAGATGTTCCCGGTAGGCTGTAAGAGCAGTGAGCAGAGCGGTTTGTTTCTTAGCTTCCCAAAGAGCAGGAAACAAGATGCTTTGGATCCCAACTCGCCCTTTGGATAGAAGCCTGCACATTGTGCCTTTCAGCTCTAGGGCAATGTAGCACACCCAGAGCAGAAGTGCTACTTCAGCCCGATCAGGCCTGCAAAGAAACTGCGTGTCACAGGCCTTTGTAAGAGATGTTCCCGGTAGGCTGTAAGAGCTCTGTGCAGAGCGAGTTGTTTATTAGCTTCCCAAAGAGCTGGAAACAAGATGCTTTGGGGCCTCTCTCCGTCTTTGGAAATAATGCAGCACTTTGTGGCTTCGAGCTCTAGCGCAATGTAGCACACCAACAGCTGGAGTTCAACTTCAGCCAGATCAGGCCTGCAAAGAAACTGCGTTTCACAGCCCTTTGTAAGAGATGTTCCCGGTAGGCTGTAAGAGCACTGTGCAGACCGAGTTGTTTCTTAGCTTCCCGAAGAGCTGGAAGCAAGATGCTTTAGGGCCTCTCTCCAGTTTGGATACAAGGCAGGGCTTGTGCATGGAAGCTCTAGGGCAATGTACCACACCTAGAGCATAAGTTCTACTGCAGGCAGATCAGGCCTGCAAAGGAACTGCGTTTCACAGGCCTTTGTAAGAGATGTTCCCGGTAGGCTGTAAGAGCACTGTGCAGAGCGAGTTGTTTCTTAGCTTCCCAAAGAGCTAGAAGCAAGATGCTTTGGGGTCTCACTCCCCCTTTGGATACAAGACTCGGCTTTGTGCCTTGAAGCTCTAGGGCAATGTAGAACACCCACAGCAGAAGTTCTACTTCAGCCAGATCAGGCCTGCAAAGGAACTGCGTTTCGCAGGCCTTTGTAAGAGATGTTCTCGGTAGGCTGTAAGAGCACTGTGCACAGCGAGTTGTTTCATACCTTCCCAAATCGCTGGAAGCAAGATTCTTTAGGGCCTCTCTCCAGTTTCGATACAAGACAGGGCCTTGTGCCTTTCAGCTCTAGGGCAATGTAGCACACCCAGGTGAGAAGTTCTACTTCAGCCACATCAGGCCTGCAAAGAAACTTCGTTTCACAGGCCTTTGTAAGAGATGTTCCCGGAAGGCTGTAATAGCACTGTGCAGAGCGAGTTGTTTCTTAGCTTCCCAAAGAGCTGGAAGCAAGGTGCTTTGGGGCCCAACTCGCCCTTTGGAAAGAAGACTGCACGTTGTGCCTTTCAGCTCTAGGGAAATGTAGCACACCCAGAGCAGACGTTCTCCTTCAGCCAGATCAGGCCTGCAAAGAAACTGCGTTTCACAAACCATTGTAAGAGATGTTCCTGGTAGGCTGTAAGAGCACTGTGCAGAGCGAGTTGTTTCTTAGCTTCCCAAAGAGCTGGAAGCAAGATACTTTGGGGCCTCTCTTACCCTTTGTAAACAAGGCTGGGCCTTGTGCCTTGAAGCTCTAGGGCAATGTAGCACACCCAGAGCAGAAGTTCTACTTCAGCCAGAACAGGCCGGCAAAGAAACTGCGTGTCACAGGCCTTTGTGAGAGATGTTTCCGGTAGGCTGTAAGAGCACTGTGCAGAGCGAGTTGTTTCTTAGCTTCCCAAAGAGCTGGAAGCAAGATGCTTTGGGGCGTATCTCCGTCTTAGTAAATGATTCAGCACTTTGTGCCTTGGAGCTCTAGGGCAATGTAGCACACCCAGAGCAGAAGTTCTACTTCAGCCAGATCAGGCCTGCAAAGGAACTGCGTTTCACAGGCCTTTGAAAATGATGTTCCCGGTAGGCTGTAAGAGCACTGTGCAGAGCGAGTTGTTTCTTAGCTTCCCAAAGAGCTGGAAGCAAGATGCTTTGGGGCCGAACTGGCCCTTGGGAAAGAAGCCTGCACGTTGTGCCTTTCAGCTCTAGGGCAATGTAGCACACCCTGAGCAGAAGTTTTACTTCAGCCAGATCAGGCCTGCAAAGGAACTGCGTTTCACAGGCCTTTGGAAGAGATGTTCCCGGTAGGCTGTAAGAGCACTGTGCAGAGCGAGTTGTTTCTTAGCTTCCCAAAGAGCTGGAAGCAAAATGCTTTGGGGCCCAACTCGCCCTTTGAAAAAAAGACTGCACGTTGTGCCTTTCAGCTCTAGGGCAATGTTGCACACCCAGAGCAGAAGTTCTCCTTCAGCTATATCAGGCCTGCAAAGAAACTGCGTTTCACAGGCCTTTGTAAGAGATGTTCCCGGTAAGCTGTAGGAGCACTGTGCAGAGCGAGTTGATTCTTAGCTTCACAAAAAGCTTTAAGCAAGATGCTTTGGGGCGTATGTCTGTCTTTGGAAATGATTCAGCACTTTGTGCCTTGGAGCTCTAGGGCAATTTAGCTCACCCAGAGCAGAGTATCTACTTCACACAGATCAGGCCTGCAAAGAAACTGCGTTTCACAGCCCGTTTTAAGAGATGTTCCCGGTAGGCTGTAAGAGCACTGTGCAGACCGATTTGTTTCTTAGCGTCCCAAAGAGATGGAAACAAGATGCTTTAGGGCCTACCTCCAGTTTGGATACAAGGCAGGGCCTTGAGCCTTGAAGCTCTAGGGCAATGTAGCACACCCACAGCTGAAGTTCAACTTCAGCCACATCAGGCCTGCAAAGAAACTGCGTTTCACAGGCCTTTTGTAAGAGATGTTCCCTGTAGGCTGTAAGAGCACTGTCCAGGGCGACCTGTTTCTTAGCTTCCCAAAGAGCTGGAAGCAAGATGCTTTGGGGCCTCTCTCCCCCTTTGGATACAAGGCAGGGCCTTGTGCGTTGAAGCTCTTGGGCAATGTACAACACCCAGAGCATAAGTTCTACTTCAGCCAGATCAGGCCTGCAAAGGAACAGCGTTTCACAGGCCTTTGTAAGAGATGTTCTCGGTAGGCTGTAAGAGCACTGTGCAGAGCGAGTTGTTTCTTAGCTTCCCAAAGAGCTGGAAGCCAAAGGCTTTTGGGCCCAACTCGCCCATTGGAAAGAAGCCTGCATGTAGTGCCTTACAGCTCTAGGGCAATGTAGCACACCCAGAGCAGAAGTTCTACTTCAGCCAGATCAGGCCTGCAAAGAAACTGCGTGTCACAGGCCTTTGTAAGAGATGTTCCCGGTAGGCTGTAAGAGCACTGTGCAGAGCGAGTTGTTTCTTAGCTTCCCAAAGAGCTGGAAGCAAGATGCTTTTGGCCCAACTTGCCCTTTGGAAAGAAGACTGCACGTTGTGCTTTTCAGCTCTCGGGCCATGTAGCACACCCACAGCAGAAGTTCTACTTCAGCCAGATCAGGCCTGCAAAGAAACTGCATTTCACAGGCCTTTGTAGGATATGTGCCCGGTAGTCTGTAAGAGCTCTGTGCAGAGTGAGTTGTTTCTTAGCTTCCCAAAGAGCTGGAAGCAAGATGCTTTGGGGCCCAACTCGCCCTTTGGAAAGAAGACTGCACGTTGTGCCTTTCAGCTCTAGGGCGATGTAGCACACCCAAAGCAGAAGTTCTACTTCAGCCAGATCAGGAATGCAAAGAAACTGCGTTTCACAGCCCTTTGTAAGAGATGTTCCCGGTATGGTGTAATAGCACTGTGCACAGTGAGTAGTTTCTTAGCGTCCCAAAGAGATGGAAGCAAGATGCTTTAGGGCCTTTCTCCAGTTTGGATACAAGGCAGGGCCTTGAGCATTGAAGCTCTAGGGCAATGTAGCACACCCACAGCAGAAGTTCTACTTCAGCCAGATCAGGCCTGCAAAGGAACTGCGTGTCACAGTCCTTTGTAAGTGATGATCCCGGTAGGCTGTAAGAGCGCTGTGCAGAGCGAGTTGTTTCTTAGCTTCCCAAAGAGCTGGAAGCAAGATGCTTTGGGACCTCACTCCCCCTTTGGATACAAGACGAGGCTTTGTGCCTTGAAGCTCTAGGGCAATGAAGAACACACACAGCAGAAGTTCTACTTCAGCCAGATCACGCATGCAAAGAAACTGCGTTTCACAGGCCTTTGTAAGAGATGTTCCCGGTAGGCTGCAAGAGCACTGTGCACAGCGAGTTGTTTCTTAGCTTCCCATAGAGCTGGAAGCAAGAAGCTTTAGGGCCTCTCTCCAGTTTGGATACAAGACAGGGCCTTGTGCCTTTCAGCTCTAGGGCAATGTAGCACACTCAGAGGAGATGTTCTACTTCAGCCAGATCAGGCCTGCAAAGAAACTGCGTTTCACAGGCCTTTGTAAGAGATGTTCCCGGTAGGCTGTAAGAGCACTGTGCAGAGCGAGTTGTTTCTTAGCTTCCCAAAGAGCTGGAAGCAAAATGCTTTGGGGCCCAACTCGCCCTTTGAAAAAAAGACTGCACGTTGTACCTTTCAGCTCTAGGGCAATGTTGCACACCCAGAGCAGAAGTTCTACTTCAGCTAGATCAGGCCTGCAAAGAAACTGCGTTTCACAGGCCTTTGTAAGAGATGTTCCCTGTAAGCTGTAGGAGCACTGTGCAGAGCGAGTTGATTCTTAGCTTCACAAAAAGCTTTAAGCAAGATGCTTTGGGGCGTATCTCGGTCTTTGGAAATGATTCAGCACTTTGTGCCTTGGAGCTCTAGGGCAATTTAGCACACCCAGAGCAGAGTATCTACTTCACACAGATCAGGCCTGCAAAGAAACTGCGTTTCACAGCCCTTTGTAAGAGATGTTCCCGGTATGGTGTAATAGCACTGTGCACAGTGAGTTGTTTCTTAGCGTCCCAAAGAGCTGGAAGCAAGATGCTTTAGGGCCTTTCTCCAGTTTGGATACAAGGGAGGGCCTTGAGCCTTGAAGCTCTAGGGCAATGTAGCACACCCACAGCTGAAGTTCTACTTCAGCCAGATCAGGCCTGCAAAGGAACAGCGTTTCACAGTCCTTTGTAAGAGATGTTCTCGGTAGGCTGTAAGAGCACTGTGCACAGCGAGTTGTTTCTTAGCTTCCCAAAGAGCTGGAAGCCAAAAGCTTTCGGGCCCAACTCGCCCTTTGGAAAGAAGCCTGCACGTAGTGCCTTACAGCTCTAGGGCAATGTAGCACACCCAGAGCAGAAGTTCTACTTCAGCCAGATCAGGCCTGCAAAGAAACTGCGATTCACAGTCCTTTGTAAGAGATATTCCCGGTAGGCTGTAAGAGCTCTGTGCAGAGCGAGTTGTTTCTTAGCTTCCCAAAGAGCTGGAAGCAAGAAGCTTTGGGGCCTCTCTCCCCCTTTGGATACAAGGCAGGGCCTTGTGCGTTGAAGCTCTAGGGCAATTCACAACACCCAGAGCATAAGTTCTACTTCAGCAAGATCAGGCCTGCAAAGGAACAGCGTTTCACAGGTCTTTTTAAGAGATGTTCTCCTTAGGCTGTAAGAGCACTGTGCACAGCGAGTTGTTTCTTAGCTTCCCAAAGAGCTGGAAGAAAGAAGCTTTGTGGCCCAACTCGACCTTTGGAAAGAAGCCTGCACGTAGTGCCTTACAGCTCTAGGGCAATGTAGCACACCCAGAACAGAAGTTCTACTTCAGTCAGATCAGGCCTGCAAAGGAACTGCGTTTCACAGGCCTTTGTAAGTGATGTTCTCGGTAGGCTGTCAGAGCACTGTGCAGAGCGAGTTGTTTCTTAGCTTCCCAAAGAGCTGGAAGCAAGATGGTTTGGGGCCTCTCTCCCCCTTTGGATAGAAGGCAGGGCCTTGTGCGTTGAAGCTCTTGGGCAATGTACAACACCCAGAGCATAAGTTCTACTTCCGCCAGATCAGGCCTGCAAAGGAACAGCGTTTCACACGCCTTTGTAAGAGATGTTCTCGGTAGGTTGTAAGAGCACTGTGCAGAGCGAGTTGTTTCTTAGCTTCCCAAAGAGCTGGAAGCCAAAAGCTTTCGGGCCCAACTCGACCTTTGGAAAGAAGCCTGCACGTAGTGCCTTACAGCTCTAGGGCAATGTAGCACACCCAGAGCAGAAGTTCTACTTCAGCCAGATCAGGACTGCGAAGAAACTGCGATTCACAGGCCTTTGTAAGAGATATTCCCGGTAGGCTGTAAGAGCTCTGTGCAGAGCGAGTTGTTTCTTAGGTTCCCAAAGAGCTGGAAGCAAGATGCTGGGGGCCTCTCTCCCCCTTTGGATACAAGGCAGGGCCTTGTGCGTTGAAGCTCTAGGGCAATGCACAACACCCAGAGCATAAGTTCTACTTCAGCAAGATCACGCCTGCAAAGGAACAGCGTTTCACAGGTCTTTGTAAGAGATGTTCTCGGTAGGCAGTAAGAGCACTGTGCAGAGCGAGTTGTTTCTTAGCTTCCCAAAGAGCTGGAAGCAAGATGCTTTTGGCCCAACTTGCCCTTTGGAAAGAAGACTGCACGTTGTGCTTTTCAGCTCTCTGGCCATGTAGCACACCCACAGCAGAAGTTCTACTTCAGCCAGATCAGGCCTGCAAAGAAACTGCATTTCACAGGCCTTGTAGGATATGTGCCCGGTAGTCTGTAAGAGCTCTGTGCAGAGTGAGTTGTTTCTTAGCTTCCTAAAGAGCTGGAAGCAAGATGCTTTGCTGCGTATCTCCGTGTTTGGAAATGATTCAGCACTTTGTGCCTTGGAGCTCTAGGGCAACGTAGCACACCCAGAGCAAAAGTTCTACTTCAGCCAGATCAGGCCTGCAAAGAAACTGCGTTTCACAGGCCTTAGTAAGAGTTGTTCCCGGTAGGCTGTAAGAGCACTGTGCAGAGCGAGTTGTTTCTTAGCTTCCCAAAGAGCTGGAAGCAAGAAGCTTTGGGGCCTCTCTCCCCCTTTGGATACAAGGCAGGGCCTTGTGCGTTGAAGCTCTAGGGCAATGCACAACACCCAGAGCATAAGTTCTACTTCAGCAAGATCAGGCCTGCAAAGGAACAGCGTTTCACAGGTCTTTGTAAGAGATGTTCCCGGTATGGTGTAATAGCACTGTGCACAGTGAGTAGTTTCTTAGCGTCCCAAAGAGATGGAAGCAAGATGCTTTAGGGCCTTTCTCCAGTTTGGATACAAGGCAGGGCCTTGAGCATTGAAGCTCTAGTGCAATGTAGCACACCCACAGCAGAAGTTCTACTTCAGCCAGATCAGGCCTGCAAAGGAACTGCGTGTCACAGTCCTTTGTAAGTGATGATCCCGGTAGGCTGTAAGAGCGCTGTGCAGAGCGAGTTGTTTCTTAGCTTCCCAAAGAGCTGGAAGCAACATGCTTTGGGGCCTCCCTCTCCGTTTGGATTCAAGACTGGGCTTTGTGTCTTGAAGCTCTAGGGCAATGAAGAACACACACAGCAGAAGTTCTACTTCAGCCAGATCAGGCCTGCAAAGAAACTGAGTTTCACAGGCCTTTTAAGAGATGTTCCCGGTAGGCTGTAAGAGCAGTGAGCAGAGCGGTTTGTTTCTTAGCTTCCCAAAGAGCAGGAAAGAAGATGCTTTGGATCCCAACTCGCCCTTTGGATAGAAGCCTGCACATTGTGCCTTTCAGCTCTAGGGCAATGTAGCACACCCAGAGCAGAAGTTCTACTTCAGCCCGATCAGGCCTGCAAAGAAACTGGGTGTCACAGGCCTTTGTAAGAGATGTTCCCGGTAGGCTGTAAGAGCACTGTGCAGAGCGAGTTGTTTATTAGCTTCCCAAAGAGCTGGAAACAAGATGCTTTGGGGCCTCTCTCCGTCTTTGGAAATAATGCAGCACTTTGTGGCTTCGAGATCTAGCGCAATGCAGCACACCAACAGCTGGAGTTCAACTTCAGCCAGATCAGGCCTGCAAAGAAACTGCGTTTCACAGCCCGTTGTAGGAGATGTTCCCGGTAGGCTGTAAGAGCACTGTGCAGACCGAGTTGTTTCTTAGCTTCCCGAAGAGCTGGAAGCAAGATGCTTTAGGGCCTCTCTCCAGTTTGGATACAAGGCAGGGCCATGTGCATGGAAGCTCTAGGGCAATGTACAACACCTAGAGCATAAGTTCTACTTCAGGCAGATCAGGCCTGCAAAGGAACTGCGTTTCACAGGCCTTTGTAAGAGATGTTCTCGGTAGGCTGTAAGAGCACTGTGCACAGCGAGTTGTTTCATACCTTCCCAAATCGCTGGAAGCAAGATTCTTTAGGGCCTCTCTCCAGTTTCGATACAAGACAGGGCCTTGTGCCTTTCAGCTCTAGGGCAATGTAGCACACCCAGGTGAGAAGTTCTACTTCAGCCACATCAGGCCTGCAAAGAAACTTCGTTTCACAGGCCTTTGTAAGAGATGTTCCCGGAAGGCTGTAATAGCACTGTGCAGAGCGAGTTGTTTCTTAGCTTCCCAAAGAGCTGGAAGCAAGATGCTTTGGGGCCCAACTCGCCCTTTGGAAAGAAGACTGCACGTTGTGCATTTCAGCTCTAGGGAAATGTAGCAAACCCAGAGCAGACGTTCTACTTCAGCCAGATCAGGCCTGCAAAGAAACTGCGTTTCACAAACCATTGTAAGAGATGTTCCTGGTAGGCTGTAAGAGTACTGTGCAGAGCGAGTTGTTTCTTAGCTTCCCAAAGAGCTGGAATGCGTTTCACAGACCTTTGTAAGAGATGTTTCCGGTAGGCTGTAAGAGCACTGTGCAGAGCGAGTTCTTTCTTAGCTTCCAAGAGAGCCGGAAGCAAGATGATTTGGGGCCCAACTCGCCCTTTGGAAACAAGACTGCACGTTGTGCCTTTCAGCTCTAGGGCAATGTAGCGCACCCAGAGCAGAAGTGCTACTTCAGCCCGATCAGGCCTGCAAAGAAACTGCGTGTCACACGCCTTTGTAAGAGATGTTCCCGGTAGGCTGTAAGAGCACTGTGCAGAGCGAGTTGTTTCTTAGCTTCCCAAAGAGCTGGAAACAAGATGCTTTGGCGCCTCTCTCCGTCTTTGGAAATAATGCAGCACTTTGTGGCTTCGAGCTCTAGCGCAATGTAGCACACCAACAGCTGGAGTTCAACTTCAGACAGATCAGGCCTGCAAAGAAACTGCGTTTCACAGCCCTTTGTAAGAGATGTTCCCGGTAGGCTGTAAGAGCACTCTGCACAGTGAGTTGTTTCTTAGCGTCCCAAAGAGCTGGAAGCAAGATGCTTTAGGGCCTCTCTCCAGTTTGGATACAAGGCACGGCCTTGTGCATGGAAGCTCTAGGGCAATGTACAACACCTAGAGCATAAGTTCTATTTAAGGCAGATCAGGCCTGGAAAGGAACTGCGTTTCGTAGGCGTTTGTAAGAGATGTTCTCGGTAGGCTGTAAGAGCACTGTGCAGAGCGAGTTGTTTCTTAGCTTCCCAAAGAGCTGGAAGCAAGATGCTTTGGGGCCCAACGCGCTTTTGGGAAAGAAGCCTGCACGTTGTGCCTTTCAGCTCTAGGGCAATGTAGCACACCCAGAGCAGAAGTTTTACTTCAGCCAGATCAGGCCTGCAAAGGAACTGCGTTTCACAGGCCTTTGGAAGTGATGTTCCCTGTAGGCTGTAAGAGCACTGTGCAGAGCGAGTTGATTCTTAGCTCCCCAAAGAGCTGGAAGCAAGATGCTTTGGGGCCTCTCACCGTCTTTGGAAATAAGTCAGCACTTTGTGCCTTTCAGCTCTAGGGCAATGTAGCACACTCAGAGCAGAAGTTCTACTTCAGCCAGGTCAGGCCTGCAAAGAAACTGCGTGTCACAGGCCTTTGTAAGAGGTGTTTCCGGTAGGCTGTAAGAGCACTGTGCAGAGCGAGGTGTTTCTTAGCTTCCCAAAGAGCTGGAAGCAAGATGCTTTGGGGCGTATCTTCGTCTTTGGAAATGATTCAGCACTTTGTGCCTTGGAGCTCTAGGGCAATGTAGCACACCCAGAGCAGAAGTTCTACTTCAGCCAGATCAGGCCTGCAAAGGAACTGCGTTTCACAGGCCTTTGTAAGAGATATTCCCGGTAGGCTGTAAGAGCACTGTGCAGAGCGAGTTCTTTCTTAGCTTCCAAGAGAGCCGGAAGCAAGATGCTTTGGGGCCCAACTCGCCCTTTGGAAACAAGACTGCACGTTGTGCATTTCAGCTCTAGGGCAATGTAGCACACCAAGAGCAGAAGTTCTACTTCAGCCAGATCAGACCTGCAAAGAAACTGCGTTTCACAGTCCTTTGTAAGAGATGTTCCCGATATGGTGTAATAGCACTGTGCACAGTAAGTTGTTTCTTAGCGTCCCAAAGAGCTGGAAGCAAGATGCTTTAGGGCCTCTCTCCAGTTTGGATACAAGGCAGGGCCTTGTGCATGGAAGCTCTAGGGCAATGTAGCACTCCCAGAGCAGAAGTTCTACTTCAGCCACATCAGGCCTGCAAAGGAACTGCGTTTCGCAGGCCTTTGTAAGAGATGTTCTCGGTAGGCTGTAAGAGCATTGTGCACAGCGAGTTGTTTCATACCTTCCCAAATCGCTGGAAGCAAGATTCTTTAGGGCCTCTCTCCAGTTTCTATACAAGACAGGGCCTTGTGCCTTTCAGCTCTAGGGCAATGTAGCACACCCAGGTGAGAAGTTCTACTTCAGCCACATCAGGCCTGCAAAGAAACTTCGTTTCACAGGCCTTTGTAAGAGATGTTCCCGGAAGGCTTTAATAGCACTGTGCAGAGCGAGTTGTTTCTTAGCTTCCCAAAGAGCTGGAAGCAACATGCTTTGGGGCCGAACTCGCCCTTTGGAAAGAAGACTGCACGTTGTGCCTTTCAGCTCTAGGGCAATGTAGCACACCCAGAGCAGACGTTCTACTTCAGCCAGATCAGGCCTGCAAAGAAACTGCGTTTCACAAACCATTGTAAGAGATGTTCCTGGTAGGCTGCAAGAGCACTGTGCAGAGCGAGTTGTTTCTTAGCTTCCCAAAGAGCTGGAAGCAAGATGCTTTGGGGCCCAACTCGCCCTTTGGAAAGAAGACTGCACGTTGTGCCTTTCAGCTCTAGGGCAATGTAGCACACCCAGAGCAGACGTTCTACTTCAGCCAGATCAGGCCTGCAAAGAAACTGCGTTTCACAAACCTTTGTAAGAGATGTTCCTGGTAGGCTGTAAGAGCACTGTGCAGAGCGAGTTGTTTCTTAGCTTCCCAAAGAGCTGGAAGCAAGATGCTTTTGGCCCAACTCGCCCTTTGGAAAGAAGACTGCAGGTTGTGCCTTTCAGCTCTCGGGCAATGTAGCACACCCAGAGCAGAAGTTCTACTTCAGCCAGATCAGTCCTGCAAAGAGACTGCGTTTCACAGGCCTTTGTGAGAGATGTTCCCGGTTGGCTGTAAGAGCACTGTGCAGAGTGAGTTGTTTCTTAGCTTCCCAAAGAGCTGGAAGCAAGATGCTTCGGGGCCTCTCTCCAGTTTGGATACAAGACAGGGCCTTGTGCATGGAAGCTCTAGGGCAATGTAGCACACCAAGAGCATAAGTTCTACTTCAGCCACATCAGGCCTGCAAAGAAACTTCGTTTCACAGGCCTTTGTAAGAGATGTTCCCGGAAGGCTGTAATAGCACTGTGCAGAGCGAGTTGTTTCTTAGCTTCCCAAAGAGCTGGAAGCAACATGCTTTGGGGCCGAACTCGCCCTTTGGAAAGAAGACTGCACGTTGTGCCTTTCAGCTCTAGGGCAATGTAGCACACCCAGAGCAGACGTTCTACTTCAGCCAGATCAGGCCTGCAAAGAAACTGCGTTTCACAAACCATTGTAAGAGATGTTCCTGGTAGGCTGCAAGAGCACTGTGCAGAGCGAGTTGTTTCTTAGCTTCCCAAAGAGCTGGAAGCAAGATGCTTTGGGGCCCAACTCGCCCTTTGGAAAGAAGACTGCACGTTGTGCCTTTCAGCTCTAGGGCAATGTAGCACACCCAGAGCAGACGTTCTACTTCAGCCAGATCAGGCCTGCAAAGAAACTGCGTTTCACAAACCTTTGTAAGAGATGTTCCTGGTAGGCTGTAAGAGCACTGTGCAGAGCGAGTTGTTTCTTAGCTTCCCAAAGAGCTGGAAGCAAGATGCTTTTGGCCCAACTCGCCCTTTGGAAAGAAGACTGCAGGTTGTGCCTTTCAGCTCTCGGGCAATGTAGCACACCCAGAGCAGAAGTTCTACTTCAGCCAGATCAGTCCTGCAAAGAGACTGCGTTTCACAGGCCTTTGTGAGAGATGTTCCCGGTTGGCTGTAAGAGCACTGTGCAGAGTGAGTTGTTTCTTAGCTTCCCAAAGAGCTGGAAGCAAGATGCTTCGGGGCCTCTCTCCAGTTTGGATACAAGACAGGGCCTTGTGCATGGAAGCTCTAGGGCAATGTAGCACACCAAGAGCATAAGTTCTACTTCAGCCACATCAGGCCTACAAAGGAACTGCGTTTCACAGGCTTTGTAAGAGATGTTCTCGGTAGGCTGTAAGAGCACTGTGCACAGCGAGTTGTTTTTTAGATTCCCAAAGAGCTGGAAGCAAGATTCTTTGGTTCCTCACTCCCCCTTTGGATACAAGACAGAGCTTTTTGCCTTGAAGCTCTAGGGCATTGTAGAACACCCACAGCAGAAGTTCTACTTCAGCCAGATCAGGCCTGCAAAGAAACTGAGTTTCACAGGCCTTTTTAAGAGATGTTCCCGGTAGGCTGAAAGAGCACTGAGCAGAGCGAGTTGTTTCTTTGCTTCCCAAAGAGCTGGAAGCAAGATGCTTTGGGGCCTCTGTCCGTCTTTGGAAATAATGCAGCACTTTGTGCCTTGGTGCTCTAGGGCAATGTAGCACACTCAGAGCAGAAGTTCTACTTCATCCAGATGAGGCCTGCAATGAAACTGCGTTTCACAGGCCTTTTGTAAAGATGTTCCCGGTAGGCTGTAAGAGCACTGTGCAGAGCGAGCTGTTTCTTAGCTTCCCAAAGAGGTGGAAGCAAGAGGCTTTAGGGCCTCTCTCCCCCTTTGGATACATGCAGGGCCTTGTGCGTTGAAGCTCTAGGGCAATGTACAACACCCAGAGCATAAGTTCTACTTCAGCCAGATCAGGCCTGCAAGGGAACTGCGTTTCACAGGCCTTTGTAAGAGATGTTCTCGGTAGGCTGTAAGAGCACTGTGCACAGCGGGTTGTTTCTTAGCTTCCCAAAGAGCTGGAAGCAAGATGCTTTGGGGCCTCCCTTCCCCTTTGGATGCAAGACTGGTCTTTGTGCCTTGAAGCTCTAGGGCAATGAAGAACACCCACAGCAGAACTTCTTTTAGCCAGATCACGCCTGCAAAGAAACTGCGTTTCACAGGCCTTTGTAACAAATGTTCTCGGTAGGCTGTAAGAGCACTGTGCACAGCGAGCTGTTTCATACCTTCCCAAATCGCTGGAAGCAAGATTCTTTAGGGCCTCTCTCCAGGTGGATACAAGGTAGGGCCTTGTGCATGGAAGCTCTAGGGCAATGTAGCACACCCAGAGCAGAAGTTCTACTTCAGCCAGATCAGGCCTGCAAAGAAACTGCGTTTCACAGGCCTTTGTAAGAGATGTTCCCGGTAGGCTGTAGGAGCACTGTGCAGAGCGAGTTGATTCTTAGCTTCACAAAAGCTTTAAGCAAGATGGTTTGGGGCGTATCTCCGTCTGTGGAAATGATTCAGCACTTTGTGCCTTGGAGCTCTAGGGCAATTTAGCACACCCAGAGCAGAGTTTCTACTTCACCCAATCAGGCCTGCAAAGAAACTGCGTTTCACAGCCCTTTGTAAGAGATGCTCACAGTAGGCTGTACTACCAGTGTGCACAGCGAGTTGTTTTTTAGCTTCCCAAAGTCCTGGAAGCAAGAAGCTTTGGGGCCCAACTCGCCCTTTGGAAAGAAGCCTGCACGTAGTGCCTTAAAGCTCTATTGCAATGTAGAACACCCAGAGCAGAAGTTCTACTTCAGCCAGATCAGCCTGCAAAGGAACTGCGTTTCACAGGCCTTTGTAAGAGATGTTCTCGGTAGGCTGTAAGAGCACTGTGCAGAGCGAGTTGTTTATTAGCTTCCCGAAGAGCTGGAAGCAAGATGCTTTAGGGCCTCTCTCCAGTTTGGATACAAGGCAGGGCCTTGTGCCTGGAAGCTCTAGGGCAATGTAGCACACCCAGAGCATAAGTGCTACTTCAGCCAGATCAGGACTGCAAAGAAACTGCGTTTCGCAGGCCTTTGGAAGAGATGTTCCCGGTAGGCTGTAGGAGCACTCTGCTGAGCGAGTTGATTCTTAGCTTCACAAAAAGCTTTAAGCAAGATTTTTGGGGCATATCTCCGTCTTTGGAAATGATTCAGCACCATGTGCCTTGGAGCTGTAGGGCAATTTAGCACACCCACAGCAGAAGTTCTACTTCACCCAGATCAGGCCTGTAAGGAACTGCGTTTCACAGGCCTTTGTAAGAGATGCTCACAGTAGGCTGTAATACCACTGTGCAAAGCGAGTTGTTCTTTAGCTTCCCAAAGAGCTGGAAGCAAGAAGCTTTGGGGCCCAACTCGCCCTTTGGAAAGAAGCCTGCATGTAGTGCCTTACAGCTATAGGGCAATGTAGCACACCCACAGCAGAAGTTCTACTTCAGCCAGATCAGGCCTGCAAAGGAACTGCGTTTCACAGGCCTTTGTAAGAGATGTTCCCGATATGGAGTAATAGCACTGTGCACAGTGAGTTGTTTCTTAGCGTCCCAAAGAGCTGGAAGCAAGATGCTTTAGGGCCTCTCTCCAGTTTGGATACAAGGCAGGGCCTTGTGCATATAAGCTCTAGGGCAATGTAACACACTCAGAGCAGAAGTTCTACTTCACCCAGATCAGGCCTGCAAAGAAGCTGCGTTTCACACGTCTTTGTAAGAGATGTTCCTGGTAGGCTGTAAGAGCACTGTGCACAGCGAGTTGTTTCTTAGCTTCCCATACACCTGGAAGCAAGATGCTTTAGGGCCTCTCTCCAGTTTGGATACAAGACTGGGCCTTGTGCATGGAAGCTCTAGGGCAATGTAGCACTCCCACAGCAGAAGTTCTACTTCAGCCACATCTGGCCTGCAAAGTTACTTCGTTTCACAGGCCTTTGTAAGAGATGTTGTCGGTAGGCTGTAAGAGCACTGTGCACAGTGAGTTGTTTCATACCTTCCCAAATCGCTGGAAGCAAGATTATTTAGGGCCTCTCTCCAGGTGGATACAAGGTAGGGCCTTGTGCATGGAAGCTCTAGGGCAATGCAGCACACCCAGAGCAGAAGTTCTACTTCAGCCAGATCAGGCCTGCAAAGAAACTGCGTGTCACAGGCCTTTGTGAGAGATGATCTCGGTAGGCTGTCAGAGCACTGTGCAGAGCGAGTTGAAAATTAGCCTCCCAAAGAGCTGGAAGCAAGATACTTTGGGGCCTCTCTTCCCCTTTGTAAACAAGGCTGGTCTTTGTGCCTTGAAGCTCTAGGGCAATGTAGCACACCCAGAGCAGAAGTTCTACTTCAGCCAGACCAGGCCGGCAAAGAAACTGCGTGTCACAGGCCTTTGTGAGAGATGTTTCCGGTAGGCTGTAAGAGCACTGTGCAGAGCGAGTTGTTTCTTAGCTTCCCAAAGAGCTGGAAGCAAGATGCTTTGGGGCGTATCTCCGTCTTTGGAAATGATTCAGCACTTTGTGCCTTGGAGCTCTAGGGCAATGTAGCACACCCAGAGCAGAAGTTCTACTTTAGCCAGATCAGGCCTGCAAAGGAACTGCGTTTCACAGGCCTTTGTAAATGATGTTCCCGGTAGGCTGTAAGAGCACTGTGCAGAACGAGTTGTTTCTTAGCTTCCCAAAGAGCTGGAAGCAAGATGCTTTGGGGCCCAACCCGCCTTTGGGAAAGAAGCCTGCACGTTGTGCCTTTCAGCTCTAGGGCAATGTAGCACCCCCAGAGCAGAAGTTCTACTTCAGCCACATCAGGCCTGCAAAGGAACTGCGTTTCACAGGCCTTTGGAAGAGATGTTCCCGGTAGGCTGTAAGAGCACTGTGCAGAGCGAGTTGTTTCTTAGCTTCCCAAAGAGCTGGAAGCAAAATGCTTTGGGGCCCAACTCGCCCTTTGGAAAGAGGACTGCACGTTGTGCCTTTCAGCTCTAGGTCAATGTAGCACACCCAGAGCAGAAGTTCTACTTCAGTCAGATCAGGCCTGCAAAGAAACTGCGTTTCACAGGCCTTTGTAAGAGATGTTCCCGGTAGGCTGTAAGAGCACTGTGCAGAGCGAGTTGTTTCTTAGCTTCCCAAAGAGCTGGAAGCAAAATGCTTTGGGGCCCAACTCGCCCTTTGGAAAGAGGACTGCACGTTGTGCCTTTCAGCTCTAGGTCAATGTAGCACACCCAGAGCAGAAGTTCTACTTCAGCCAGATCAGGCCTGCAAAGAAACTGCGTTTCACAGGCCTTAGTAAGAGATGTTCCCGGTAGGCTGGAAGAGCATTGTGCACAGCGAGTTGTTTCTTAGCTTCCCATGGAGCTGGAAGCGAGATGCTTTAGGGCCTCTCTCCAGTTTGGATACAAGACAGGGCCTTGTGCATGGAAGCTCTAGGGCAATGTAGCACACCCAGAGCAGAAGTTCTACTTGAGCCAGATCAGGCCTGAAAAGAAACTGCGTGTCACAGGCCTTTGTAAGAGATGTTCCCAGTAGGCTGTAAGAGCTCTGTGCAGAGCGAGTTGTTTCTTAGCTTCCCAAAGAGCTGGAAGCTAGATGCTTTGTGCCCAACTCACCCTTTGAAAAAAAGACTGCACTTTGTACCTTTCAGTTCTAGGGCAATGTTGCACAGCCAGAGCAGAAGTTCTACTTCAGCTAGATCAGGCCTGCAAAGAAACTGCGTTTCACAGGCCTTTGTAAGAGATGTTCCCGGTAGGCTGTAAGAGCACTGTGCAGAGCGAGTTGTTTCTTAGCTTCCCAAAGAGCTGGAAGAAAGATGCTTTGGGGCATATCTCCGTGTTTGGAAATGATTCAGCACTTTGTGCCTTGGAGCTCTAGGGCAACGTAGCACACCCAGAGCAGAAGTTCTACTTCAGCCAGATCAGGCCTGCAAATGAACTGCGTTTCACAGGCCTTTGTAAGAGATGTTCCCGGTAGGCTGTAAGAGCACTGTGCAGAGCAAGTTGTTTCTTAGCTTCCCAAAGAGCTGGAAGCAAGATGCTTTAGGGCCTCTCTCCAGTTTGGATACAAGGCACGGCCTTGTGCATGGAAGCTCTAGGGCAATGTACAACACCTAGAGCATAAGTTCTATTTCAGGCAGATCAGGCCTGGAAAGGAACTGCGTTTCGCAGGCCTTTGTAAGAGATGTTCTCGGTAGGCTGTAAGAGCACTGTGCAGAGCAAGTTGTTTCTTAGCTTCCCAAAGAGCTGGAAGCAAGATGCTTTGGCGCCCAACTCGCCCTTTGGAAAGAAGACTGCACGTTGTGCCTTTCAGCTCTAGGTCAATGTAGCACACCCAGAGCAGAAGTTCTACTTCAGCCAGATCAGGCCTGCAAAGAAACTGCGTTTCACAGGCCTTAGTAAGAGATGTTCCCGGTAGGCTGGAAGAGCATTGTGCACAGCGAGTTGTTTCTTAGCTTCCCATGGACCTGGAAGCGAGATGCTTTAGGGCCTCTCTCCAGTTTGGATACAAGACAGGGCCTTGTGCATGGAAGCTCTAGGGCAATGTAGCACACCCAGAGCAGAAGTTCTACTTGAGCCAGATCAGGCCTGCAAAGAAACTGCGTGTCACAGGCCTTTGTAAGAGATGTTCCTAGTAGGCTGTAAGAGCTCTGTGCAGAGCGAGTTGTTTCTTAGCTTCCCAAAGAGCTGGAAGCTAGATGCTTTGTGCCCAACTCGCCCTTTGAAAAAAAGACTGCACTTTGTACCTTTCAGCTCTAGGGCAATGTTGCACAGCCAGAGCAGAAGTTCTACTTCAGCTAGATCAGGCCTGCAAAGAAACTGCGTTTCACAGGCCTTTGTAAGAGATGTTCCCGGTAAGCTGTAGGAGCACTGTGCAGAGCGAGTTGATTCTTAGCTTCACAAAAAGCTTTAAGCAAGATGCTTTGGGGCGTATCTCGGTCTTTGGAAATGATTCAGCACTTTGTGCCTTGGAGCTCTAGGGCAATTTAGCACACCCAGAGCAGAGTATCTACTTCACACAGATCAGGCCTGCAAAGAAACTGCGTTTCACAGCCCTTTGTAAGAGATGTTCCCGGTATGGTGTAATAGCACTGTGCACAGTGAGTTGTTTCTTAGCGTCCCAAAGAGCTGGAAGCAAGATGCTTTAGGGCCTTTCTCCAGTTTGGATACAAGGCAGGGCCTTGAGCCTTGAAGCTCTAGGGCAATGTAGCACACCCACAGCTGAAGTTCAACTTCAGCCACATCAGGCCAGCAAAGAAACTGCGTTTCACAGGCCTTTTGTAAGAGATGTTCCCGGTAGGCTGTAAGAGCACTGTGCAGGGCGAGCTGTTTCTTAGCTTCCCAAAGAGCTGGAAGCAAGATGCTTTGGGGCCTCTCTCCCCCTTTGGATAGAAGGCAGGGCCTTGTGCGTTGAAGCTCTTGGGCAAGGCACAACACCCAGAGCATAAGTTCTACTTCAGCCAGATCAGGCCTGCAAAGGAACAGCGTTTCACAGGCCTTTGTAAGAGATGTTCTCGGTAGGCTGTAAGAGCACTGTGCACAGCGAGTTGTTTCTTAGCTTCCCAAAGAACTGGAAGCCAAAAGCTTTGGGGCCCAACTCGCACTTTGGAAAGAAGCCTGCACGTAGTGCCTTACAGCTCTAGGGCAATGTAGCACACCCAGAGCAGAAGTTCTACTTCAGCCAGATAAGGCCTGCAAAGAAACTGCGTGTCACAGGCCTTTGTGAGAGATGATCTCGGTAGGCTGTAAGAGCACTGTGCAGAGCGAGTTGAAAATTAGCCTCCCAAAGAGCTGGAAGCAAGATACTTTGGGGCCTCTCTTCCCCTTTGTAAACAAGGCTGGGCTTTGTGCCTTGAAGCTCTAGGGCAATGTAGCACACCCAGAGCAGAAGTTCTACTTCAGCCAGACCAGGCCGGCAAAGAAACTGCGTGTCACAGGCCTTTGTGAGAGATGTTTCCGGTAGGCTGTAAGAGCACTGTGCAGAGCGAGTTGTTTCTTAGCTTCCCAAAGAGCTGGAAGCAAGATGCTTTGGGGCGTATCTCCGTCTTTGGAAATGATTCAGCACTTTGTGCCTTGGAGCTCTAGGGCAATGTAGCACACCCAGAGCAGAAGTTCTACTTCAGCCAGATCAGGCCTGCAAAGGAACTGCGTTTCACAGGCCTTTGTAAATGATGTTCCCGGTAGGCTGTAAGAGCACTGTGCAGAGCGAGTTATTTCTTAGCTTCCCAAAGAGCTGGAAGCAAGATGCTTTGGGGCCCAACCCGCCTTTGGGAAAGAAGCCTGCACGTTGTGCCTTTCAGCTCTAGGGCAATGTAGCACCCCCAGAGCAGAAGTTCTACTTCAGCCACATCAGGCCTGCAAAGTAACTGCGTTTCACAGGCCTTTGGAAGAGATGTTCCCGGTAGGCTGTAAGAGCACTGTGCAGAGCGAGTTGTTTCTTAGCTTCCCAAAGAGCTGGAAGCAAAATGCTTTGGGCCCAACTCGCCCTTTGGAAAGAGGACTGCACGTTGTGCCTTTCAGCTCTAGGTCAATGTAGCACACCCAGAGCAGAAGTTCTACTTCAGTCAGATCAGGCCTGCAAAGAACCTGCGTTTCACAGGCCTTTGTAAGAGATGTTCCCAGTAAGCTGTAGGAGCACTGTGCAGAGCGAGTTGATTCTTAGCTTCACAAAAAGCTTTAAGCAAGATGCTTTGGGGCGTATCTCGGTCTTTGGAAATGATTCAGCACTTTGTTCCTTGGAGCTCTAGGGCAATTTAGCACACCCAGAGCAGAGTATCTACTTCACACAGATCAGGCCTGCAAAGAAACTGCGTTTCACAGCCCTTTGTAAGAGATGTTCCCAGTATGGTGTAATAGCACTGTGCACAGTGAGTAATTTCTTAGCGTCCCAAAGAGATGGAAGCAAGATGCTTTAGGGCCTTTCTCCAGTTTGGATACAAGGCAGGGCCTTGAGCATTGAAGCTCTAGGGCAATGTAGCACACCCACAGCAGAAGTTCTACTTCAGCCAGATCAGGCCTGCAAAGAAACTGCGTTTCACAGCCCTTTGTAAGAGATGTTCCCGGTAGACTGTAAGAGCCCTGTGCATAGCGAGTTGTTTCTTAGATTCCCGAAGAGCTGGAAGCAAGATGCTTTAGGGCCTCTCTCCAGTTTGGATACAAGGCAGGGCCTTGTGCATGGAAGCTCTAGGGCAATGTACAACACCTAGAGAATAAGTTCTACTTCAGGCAGATCCGTTCTGCAAAGGAACTGCGTTCCACAGGCCTTTGTAAGAGATGTTCTCGGTAGGCTGTAAGAGCACTGTGCAGAGCGAGTTGTTTCTTAGCTTCCCAAAGAGCTGGAAGCAAGATGCTTTGGGGCCTCACTCCCTCTTTGGATACAAGACTCGGCTTTGTGCCTTGAAGCTCTAGGGCATTGTAGAACTCCCACAGCAGAAGTTCTACTTCAGCCAGATCAGGCCTGCAAAGAAACTGCGTTTCACAGGCCTTTTAAGAGATGTTCCCGGTAGTCTGTAAGAGCACTGAGCAGAGCGGTTTGTTAGTTAGATTTCCAAAGTGCTGGAAGCAAGATGCTTTGGATCCCAGCTCGCCCTTGAATAGAAGCCTGCACATTGTGCCTTTCAGCTATAGGGCAATGTAGCACACCCAGAGCAGAAGTTCTACTTCAGCCCGATCAGGCCTGCAAAGAAACTGCGTGTCACAGTCCTTTGTAAGAGATGTTCCCGGTAGGCTGTAAGAGCAGTGTGCAGAGCGAGTTGTTTCTTAGCTTCCCAAAGAGCTGGAAGCAAGATGCTTTTGGCCCAACTTGCCCTTTGGAAAGAAGACTGCACGTTGTGCTTTTCAGCTCTCGGGCCATGTAGCACACCCAGAGCAGAAGTTCTACTTCAGCCAGATCAGGCCTGCAAAGAAACTGCGTTTCACAGGCCTTTGTAGGAGATGTGCCCGGTAGGCTGTAAGAGCACTGTGCAGAGTGAGTTGTTTCTTAGCTTCCCAAAGAGCTGGAAGCAAGATGCTTTGGGGCCAAACTCGCCCTTTGGAAAGAAGACTGCACGTTGTGCCTTTCAGCTCTAGGGCAATGTAGCACACCCACAGCAGAAGTTCTACTTCAGCCAGATCAGGCCTGCAAAGAAACTGCGTTTCACAGGCCTTTGTAAGAGATATTCCCGGTAGGCTGTAAGAGCACTGTGCAGAGCGAGTTGTTTCTTAGCTTCCCAAAGAGCTGGAAGCAAGATGCTTTTGGGCGTATCTCCGTCTTTGGAAATGATGCAGCACTTTGTGCCTTGGAGCTCTAGGGCAATGTAGCACAAACACAGCAGAAGTTCTACTTCAGCCAGATGAGGCCTGCAAAGAAACTTCATTTCACCGGACTTTGTAAGAGATGTTTTCGGTAGGCTGTAAGAACACTGTGCAGTGCGAGTTGTTTCTTAGCTTCCCAAAGAACTGGAAGCAAGATGATTTGGGGCCTCACTCCACCTTTGGATACAAGACTGGGCTTTGTGCCTTGAAGCTCTAGGGCAATGAAGAACACACACAGCAGAAGTTCTGCTTCAGGCAGATCACGCCTGCAAAGAAACTGCGTTTCACAGGCCTTTGTAAGCGATGTTCCCGGTAGGCTGCAAGAGCACTGTGCACAGCGAGTTGTTTCTTAGCTTCCCGAAGAGCTGGAAGCAAGATGCTTTAGGGCCTCTCTCCAGTTTGGATACAAGGCAGGACCTAGTGCATGGAAGCTATAGGGCAATGTAGCACACCCAGAGCAGAAGTGCTACTTCAGCCAGATCAGGACTGCTAAGAAACTGCGTTTCACAGGCCTTTGTAAGAGATGTTCCCGGTAGGCTGTAGCAGCACTGTGCAGAGCGAGTTGATTCTTAGCTTCACAGAAAGCTTTAAGCAAGATGTTTTGGGGCATATCTCCGTCTTCGGAAATGATTCAGCACTTTGTGCCTTGGAGCTCTAGGGCAATGTAGCACAGCCACAGCAGAACTTCTACTTCAGCCATATCAGGCCTGAAAAGAAATTGCGTTTCACAGGCCTTTGTAAGAGATGTTCCCGGTAGGCTGTGAGAGCACTGTGCACAGCGAGTTGATTCTCAGCTTCCCAAAGAGCTGGAAGCAAGATGCTTTGGGGCCTCTGTCCGTCTTTGGAAATAATGCAGCACTTTGTGACTTGGTGCTCTAGGGCAATGTAGCACACTCAGAGAAGAAGTTCTACTTCAGCCAGATCAGGCCTGCAAAGAAACTGCGTTTCACAGGCCTTTTGTAAGAGATGTTCCCGGTAGGCTGTAAGAGCACTGTGCAGAGCGAGCTGTTTCTTAGCTTCCCAAAGAGCTGGAAGCAAGATTCTTTTTGGCCTCCCTCCCTCTTGGATACAAGACTTGGCTTTGTGCTTTGAAGCTCTAGGGCAATGAAGAACACCCACAGCAGAACTTCTTTTATCCAGATCACGCCTTCAATGAAACTGCGTTTCACAGGCCTTTGTAAGAGATGTTCCCGGTAGGCTGTAAAAGCACTGTTCATAGCGAGTTGTTTCTTAGCTTCCCATAGAGCTGGAAGCAAGATGCTTTAGGGCCTCTCTCCAGTTTGGATACAATACAGGGCCTTGTGCATGGAAGCTCTAGGGTATTGTAGCACACACAGAGCAGAAGTTCTACTTCAGCCACATCAGGCCTGCAAAGAAACTGCGTTTCACAGGCCTTTGTAAGAAATGTTCTTGGTAGGCTGTAAGAGCACTGTGCACAGCGAGCTGTTTCATACCTTCCCAAATCGCTGGAAGCAAGATTCTTTAGGTCCTCTCCAGGTGGATACAAGGTAGGGCCTTGTGCATGGAAGCTCTAGGACAATGTAGCACACCCAGAGCAGAAGTTCTACTTCAGCCAGATCAGGCCTGCAAAGAAACTGCGTTCACAGTCCTTTGTAAGAGATGTTCCCGGTAGGCTGTAAGAGCACTGTGCAGAGCGAGTTGTTTCATAGCTTCCCAAAGAGCTGGAAGCAAGATGCTTTGGGCCCAACTCGCCCTTTGGAAAGAAGACTTCACGTTGTGCCTTTCAGCTCTTGGGCAATATAGCACACGCAGAGCAGAAGTTCTACTTCAGCCAGATCAGGCCTGCAAAGAAACTGCGTTCACAGTCCTTTGTAAGAGATGTTCCCGGTAGGATGTAAGAGAACTGTGCAGAGCAAGTTGTTTCTTAGCTTCCCAAAGAGCTGGAAGCAAGATGCTTTGGTTCCTCACTCCCTCTTTGGATACAAGACAGGGCTTTGTGCCTTGAAGCTCTAGGGCAATGTAGAACACCCACAGCAGAAGTTCTACTTCAGCCAGATCACGCCTGCAAAGAAACTGCGTTTCACAGGCCTTTGTAAGACATGTTCCCGGTAGGCAGCAAGAGCACTGAGCACAGCGAGTTGTTTCTTAGCTTCCCAAAGAGCTGGAAGCAAGATGCTTTGGGGCCTCTCTCCCCCTTTGGATACAAGGCAGGGCCTTGTGCTTTGAAGCTCTAGGACAATGTACAACACCCAGATCATAAGTTCTACTTCAGTCAGAGCAGGCCTGCAAAGAAACTGCGTTTCACAGGCCTTTGTAAGAGATGTTCCCGGTAGGCTGTAAGAGCACTGTGCAGAGCGAGTTGTTTCATAGCTTCCCAAACAGCTGGAATCAAGTGGCTTTGGGGCGTATCTCCGTCTTTGGAAATGATTCAGCACTTTGTGCCTTGGAGCTCTAGGGCAATGTAGCACACCCAGAGCAGAGTTTCTACTTCACCCAGATCAGGCCTGCTAAGAAACTGTGTTTCACAGCCCTTTGTAAGAGATGTTCCCGGTATGGTGTAACAGCACTGTGCACAGTGAGTTGTTTCTTAGAGTCCCAAAGAGCTGGAAGCAAGGTGCTTTAGTGCCTTTCTCCAGTTTGGATACAAGGCAGGGCCTCGAGCTTTGAAGCTCTAGGGAAATGTAGCACAGCCACAGCTGAAGTTCAACTTCAGAAAGATCAAGCATGCAAAGAAACTACGTTTCACAGGCCTTGGTAAGAGATGTTCCCGCTAGGCTGTAAGAGCACAGTGCGGAGTGAGTTGTTTCTTAGCTTCCAGAAGAGCTGGAAGCAAGATGCTTTAGGGCCTCTCTACAGTTTGGATACAAGGCAGGGCCTTGTGCATGGAAGCTCTAGGGCAATGTACAACACCTACAGCATAAGTACTACTTCAGGCAGATCAGGCCTGAAAAGGAACTGCGTTTCACAGGCCTTTGTAAGAGATGTTCTCGGTAGGCTGTAAGAGCACTGTGGAGAGCGAGTTGTTTCTTAGCTTCCCAAAGAGCTGTAAGCAAGATGCTTTGGGGCCCAACTCGCACTTTGTAAATAAGACTGCACGTTGTTCCTTTCAGCTCTCGGGAAATGTAGCACACCCAGAGCAGAAGTTCTACTTCAGCCAGATCAGGCCTGCAAAGAAACTGCGTTTCACAGGCCTTTGTAGGAGATGTGCCCGGTAGGCTGTAAGGGCACTGTGCAGAGTGAGTTGTTTCTTAGCTTCCCAAAGAGCTGGAAGCAAGATGCTTTGGGGCCCAACTCGCCCTTTGGAAAGAAGACTGCACGTTGTGCCTTTCAGCTGTAGGGCAATGTGCCACACCCAAAGCAGAAGTTCTACTTCAGCCAATTCAGGCCTGCAAAGAAACAGCGTTTCACAGGCCTTTCTAAGAGATGTTCCTGGTAGGCTGTAAGAGCACTGTGCAGAGCGAGTTGTTTCTTAGCTTCCCAAAGAGCTGGAAGCAAGTTGCTTTGGGGCGTAACTCCGTGTTTGGAAATGATTCAGCACTTTGTGCCTTGGAGCTCTACGGCAATGTAGCACACCCAAAGCAGAAGTTCTACTTCAGCCAGATCAGGCCTGCAAAGAAACTGCGTTTCACAGGCCTTTGTAAGAGATAAGCCCTGTAGGCTGTAAGAGCTCTGTGCAGAGCGAGATGTTTCTAAGCTTCCCGAAGAGCTGGAAGCAAGATGCTTTAGGGCCTCTCTCCAGTTTGGTTACAAGGCAGGGCCTTGTGCATGGAAGCTCTAGGGCAATGTAGCACACCCAGAGCAGAAGTTCTACTTCAGCAAGATCAGGCCTGCAAGGAAACTGCGTTTCACAGGCCTTTGTAGGAGCTGTTCCCCGTAGGCTGTAAGAGCAATGTGCAGAGCGAGTTGTTTCTTAGCTTCCCAAAGAGCTGGAAGCAAGATGCTTTGGGGCCTCCCTCCCCCTTTGGATACAAGACTGGGCTTTGTGCCTTGAAGCTCTAGGGCAATGAAGAACACACACAGCAGAAGTTCTACTTCAGCCAGATCACGCCTGCAAAGAAACTGCGTTTCAGAGACCTTTGTAAGAGATGTTCCCGGTATGCTGCAAGAGCACTGTGCACAGCGAGTTGTTTCTTAGCTTCCCAAAGAGCTGGAAGCAAGATGCTTTAGGGCCTCTCTCCAGTTTGGATACAAGACAGGGCCTTGTGCCTTTCAGCTCTCGGGCAATGTAGCACACCCAGAGCAGAAGTTCTAATTCAGCCAGAGCAGGCCTGCAAAGAAATTTCGTTTCACTGGCCTTTGTAAGAGATGTTCCCGGTAGGCTGTAGGAGCACTGTGCTGAGAGATTTGATTCTTAGCTTCACAAAAAGCTTTAAGCAGGATGCTTTGGGGCGTATCTCCGTCTTTGGAAATGATTCAGCAATTTGTGCCTTGGAGCTCTAGGGCAATTTAGCACACCCAGAGCAGAGTTTCTACTTCACCCAGATCAGGCCTGCAAAGAAACTGCGTTTCACAGCCCTTTGTAAGAGATATTCCCGGTATGGTGTAATAGCACTGTGCACAGTGAGTTGTTTCTTAGCGTCCCAAAGAGCTGGAAGCAAGATGCTTTAGGGCCTTTCTCCAGTTTGGATACA
Source organism: Equus przewalskii (assembly GCF_037783145.1). NCBI lineage: Eukaryota > Metazoa > Chordata > Mammalia > Perissodactyla > Equidae > Equus > Equus przewalskii. The sequence goes on from NW_027228467.1 coordinate 99,862, forward strand.
AGGCAGGGCCTTGAGCCTTGAAGCTCTAGGGCAATGTAGCACACCCACAGCTGAAGTTCAACTTCAGCCAGATCAGGCCTGCAAAGAAACTGCGTTTCACAGGCCTTTTGTAACAGATGTTCCCGGTAGGCTGTAAGAGCACTGTCAGGCCGAGCTGTTTCTTAGCTTCCCAAAGAGCTGGAAGCAAAACACTTTGGGGCCTCTCTGCCCCTTTGGATACAAGGCAGGGCCTTGTGCGTTGAAGCTCTAGGGCAATGCACAACACCCAGAGCATAAGTTCTACTTCAGCCAGATCAGGCCTGCAAAGAAACTGCGTTTCACAGGCCTTTGTAAGAGATGTTCTCGGTAGGCTGTCAGAGCACTGTGCAGAGTGAGTTGTTTCTTAGCTTCCCAAAGAGCTGGAAGCAAGATGCTTTGGGGCCTCACTCCCCCTTTGGATACAAGACTCGGCTTTGTGCCTTGAAGCTCTAGGGCAATGTAGAACACCCACAGCAGAAGTTTTACTTCAGCGAGATCAGGCCTGCAAAGAAACTGCGTTTCACAGGCCTTTGTAAGAGATGTTCCCGGTAGGCTGTAAGAGCACTGTGCAGAGCGAGTTTTTTCTTAGCTTCCCAAAGAGATGGAAGCAAGATGGTTTTCGGCGTATCACCGTGTTTGGAAATGATTCAGCACTTTGTGCCTTGGAGCTCTAGGGCAATGGAGCACACCCAGAGCAGAAGTTCTACTTCAGCCAGATCAGGCCTGCAAAGGAACTGCATTTCACAGGACTTTGTAAGAGATGTTCACAGGAGGCTGTAATACCACTGTGCACAGCGAGTTGTTTCTTAGCTTCCCAATGAGCTGGAAGCAAGAAGATTTGGGGCCCAACTCACCCTTTGGAAAGAAGCCTGCACGTAGGGCCTTACAGCTCTAGGGCAATGTAGCACACCCAGAGCAGAGTTTCTACTTCACCCAGATCAGGCCTGCAAAGAAACTGCGTTTCACAGCCCTTTGTAAGAGATATTCCCGGTATGGTGTAATAGTACTGTGCACAGGGAGTTGTTTCTTAGCGTCCCAAAGAGCTCGAAGGAAGATGCTTTAGGGCCTTTCTCCAGTTTGGATACAAGGCAGGGCCTTGAGCCTTGAAGCTCTGGGGCAATGTAGCACACCCACAGCAGAAGTTCAACTTCAGCCAGATCAGGCCTGCAAAGAAACTGCGTTTCACAGGCCTTTTGTAAGAGATGTTCCCGGTAGGCTGTAAGAGCACTGTGCAGGGCGAGCTGTTTCTTAGCTTCCCAAAGACCTGGAAGCAAGATGCTTTGGGGCCTCTCTCCCCCTTTGGATACAAGGCAGGGCCTTGTGCGTTGAAGCTCTAGGGCAATGCACAACACCCAGAGCATAAGTTCTACTTCAGCCAGATCAGGCCTGCAAAGGAACTGCGTTTCACAGGCCTTTGTAAGAGATGTTCTCGGTAGGCTGTAAGAGCACTGTGCACAGCGAGTTGTTTCTTAACTTCCCAAACAGCTGGAAGCAGGATGACTTGGGGCCTCCCTCCCCCTTTGGATACAAGACTGGGCTTTGTGCCTTGAAGCTCTAGGGCAATGAAGAACACCCACAGCAGAAGTTCTACTTCAGCCAGATCACGCCTGCAAAGAAACTGCGTTTCAAAGGCCTTTGTAAGCGATGTTCCCGGTAGGCTGCAAGAGCACTGTGTAGAGCGAGTTCTTTCTTAGCTTCCCAAAGAGCTAGAAGCAAGATGCTTTTGTCCCAACTTGCCCTTTGGAAAGAAGACTGCACGTTGTGCCTTTCAGCTCTCGGGCAATGTAGCACACGCAGAGCAGAAGTTCTACTTCAGCCAGATCAGGCCTGCAAAGAAACTGCGTTTCACAGGCCTTTTGTAAGAGATGTTCCCGGTAGGCTGTAAGAGCACTGTGCAGAGCGAGCTGTTTCTTAGGTTCCCAAAGAGCTGGAAGCAAGAGGCTTTGGGGCCTCTCTCCCTCTTTGGATACAAGGCAGGGCCTTGTGCGTTGAAGCTCTAGGGCAATGTACAACACCCAGAGCATAAGTTCTACTTCAGCCAGATCAGGCCTGCAAGGGAACTGCGTTTCTCAGGCCTTTGTAAGAAATGTTCTCGGAAGGCTGTAAAGGCACTGTGCACAGCGAGTTGTTTCTTAGCTTCCCAAAGAGCTGGAAGCAAGATGCTTTGTTGCCTCCCTCCCTCTTGGATACAAGACTTGGCTTTGTGCCTTGAAGCTCTAGGGCAATGAAGAACACCCACAGCAGAACTTCTTTTATCCAGATCACGCCTGCAAAGAAACTGCGTTTCACAGGCCTTTGTAAGAGATGTTCCCGGTAGGCTGTAAGAGCACAGTTCACAGCGAGTTGTTTCTTAGCTTCCCATAGAGCTGGAAGCAAGATGCTTTAGGGCCTCTCTCCAGTTTGGATACAAGACAGGGCCTTGTGCATGGAAGCTCTAGGGTAATGTAGCACACCCAGAGCATAAGTTCTACTTCAGCCAGATCAGGCCTGCAAGGGAACTGCGTTTCTCAGGCCTTTGTAAGTAATGTTCTCGGTAGGCTGTAAGAGCACTGTGCACAGCGAGTTGTTTCTTAGCTTCCCAAAGAGCTGGAAGCAAGATTCTTTTTGGCCTCCCTCCCTCTTGGATACAAGACGTGGCCTTGTGCCTTGAAGCTCTAGGGCAATGAAGAACACCCACAGCAGAACTTCTTTTATCCAGATCACGCCTGCAAAGAAACTGCGTTTCACAGGCTTTTGTAAGAGATGTTCCCGGTAGGCTGTAAAAGCACTGTTCATAGCGAGTTGTTTCTTAGCTTCCCATAGAGCTGGAAGCAAGATGCTTTAGGGCCTCTCTCCAGTTTGGATAAAATACAGGGCCTTGTGCATGGAAGCTCTAGGGTATTGTAGCACACCCAGAGCAGAAGTTCTACTTCAGCCACATCAGGCCTGCAAAGAAACTGCGTTTCACAGGCCTTTGTAAGAGATGTTCTCGGTAGGCTGTCAGAGCACTGTGCAGAGTGAGTTGTTTCTTAGCTTCCCAAAGAGCTGGAAGCAAGATGCTTTGGGGCCTCACTCCCCCTTTGGATACAAGACTCGGCTTTGTGCCTTGAAGCTCTAGGGCAATGTAGAACACCCACAGCAGAAGTTTTACTTCAGCGAGATCAGGCCTGCAAAGAAACTGCGTTTCACAGGCCTTTGTAAGAGATGTTCCCGGTAGGCTGTAAGAGCACTGTGCAGAGCGAGTTTTTTCTTAGCTTCCCAAAGAGATGGAAGCAAGATGGTTTTCGGCGTATCACCGTGTTTGGAAATGATTCAGCACTTTGTGCCTTGGAGCTCTAGGGCAATGGAGCACACCCAGAGCAGAAGTTCTACTTCAGCCAGATCAGGCCTGCAAAGGAACTGCATTTCACAGGACTTTGTAAGAGATGTTCACAGGAGGCTGTAATACCACTGTGCACAGCGAGTTGTTTCTTAGCTTCCCAATGAGCTGGAAGCAAGAAGATTTGGGGCCCAACTCACCCTTTGGAAAGAAGCCTGCACGTAGGGCCTTACAGCTCTAGGGCAATGTAGCACACCCAGAGCAGAGTTTCTACTTCACCCAGATCAGGCCTGCAAAGAAACTGCGTTTCACAGCCCTTTGTAAGAGATATTCCCGGTATGGTGTAATAGTACTGTGCACAGGGAGTTGTTTCTTAGCGTCCCAAAGAGCTCGAAGGAAGATGCTTTAGGGCCTTTCTCCAGTTTGGATACAAGGCAGGGCCTTGAGCCTTGAAGCTCTGGGGCAATGTAGCACACCCACAGCAGAAGTTCAACTTCAGCCAGATCAGGCCTGCAAAGAAACTGCGTTTCACAGGCCTTTTGTAAGAGATGTTCCCGGTAGGCTGTAAGAGCACTGTGCAGGGCGAGCTGTTTCTTAGCTTCCCAAAGACCTGGAAGCAAGATGCTTTGGGGCCTCTCTCCCCCTTTGGATACAAGGCAGGGCCTTGTGCGTTGAAGCTCTAGGGCAATGCACAACACCCAGAGCATAAGTTCTACTTCAGCCAGATCAGGCCTGCAAAGGAACTGCGTTTCACAGGCCTTTGTAAGAGATGTTCTCGGTAGGCTGTAAGAGCACTGTGCACAGCGAGTTGTTTCTTAACTTCCCAAACAGCTGGAAGCAGGATGACTTGGGGCCTCCCTCCCCCTTTGGATACAAGACTGGGCTTTGTGCCTTGAAGCTCTAGGGCAATGAAGAACACCCACAGCAGAAGTTCTACTTCAGCCAGATCACGCCTGCAAAGAAACTGCGTTTCAAAGGCCTTTGTAAGCGATGTTCCCGGTAGGCTGCAAGAGCACTGTGTAGAGCGAGTTCTTTCTTAGCTTCCCAAAGAGCTAGAAGCAAGATGCTTTTGTCCCAACTTGCCCTTTGGAAAGAAGACTGCACGTTGTGCCTTTCAGCTCTCGGGCAATGTAGCACACGCAGAGCAGAAGTTCTACTTCAGCCAGATCAGGCCTGCAAAGAAACTGCGTTTCACAGGCCTTTTGTAAGAGATGTTCCCGGTAGGCTGTAAGAGCACTGTGCAGAGCGAGCTGTTTCTTAGGTTCCCAAAGAGCTGGAAGCAAGAGGCTTTGGGGCCTCTCTCCCTCTTTGGATACAAGGCAGGGCCTTGTGCGTTGAAGCTCTAGGGCAATGTACAACACCCAGAGCATAAGTTCTACTTCAGCCAGATCAGGCCTGCAAGGGAACTGCGTTTCTCAGGCCTTTGTAAGAAATGTTCTCGGAAGGCTGTAAAGGCACTGTGCACAGCGAGTTGTTTCTTAGCTTCCCAAAGAGCTGGAAGCAAGATGCTTTGTTGCCTCCCTCCCTCTTGGATACAAGACTTGGCTTTGTGCCTTGAAGCTCTAGGGCAATGAAGAACACCCACAGCAGAACTTCTTTTATCCAGATCACGCCTGCAAAGAAACTGCGTTTCACAGGCCTTTGTAAGAGATGTTCCCGGTAGGCTGTAAGAGCACAGTTCACAGCGAGTTGTTTCTTAGCTTCCCATAGAGCTGGAAGCAAGATGCTTTAGGGCCTCTCTCCAGTTTGGATACAAGACAGGGCCTTGTGCATGGAAGCTCTAGGGTAATGTAGCACACCCAGAGCATAAGTTCTACTTCAGCCAGATCAGGCCTGCAAGGGAACTGCGTTTCTCAGGCCTTTGTAAGTAATGTTCTCGGTAGGCTGTAAGAGCACTGTGCACAGCGAGTTGTTTCTTAGCTTCCCAAAGAGCTGGAAGCAAGATTCTTTTTGGCCTCCCTCCCTCTTGGATACAAGACGTGGCCTTGTGCCTTGAAGCTCTAGGGCAATGAAGAACACCCACAGCAGAACTTCTTTTATCCAGATCACGCCTGCAAAGAAACTGCGTTTCACAGGCTTTTGTAAGAGATGTTCCCGGTAGGCTGTAAAAGCACTGTTCATAGCGAGTTGTTTCTTAGCTTCCCATAGAGCTGGAAGCAAGATGCTTTAGGGCCTCTCTCCAGTTTGGATAAAATACAGGGCCTTGTGCATGGAAGCTCTAGGGTATTGTAGCACACCCAGAGCAGAAGTTCTACTTCAGCCACATCAGGCCTGCAAAGAAACTGCGTTTCACAGGCCTTTGTAAGAAATGTTCTTGGTAGGCTGTAAGAGCACTGTGCACAGCGAGCTGTTTCATACCTTCCCAAATCGCTGGAAGCAAGATTCTTTAGGTCCTCTCCAGGTGGATGCAAGGTAGGGCCTTGTGCATGGAAGCTCTAGGGCAATGTAGCACACCCAGAGCAGAAGTTCTACTTCAGCCAGATCAGACCTGCCAAGAAACTGCGTTCACAGTCCTTTGTAAGAGATGTTCCCGGTAGGCTGTAAGAGCACTGTGCAGAACGAGTTGTTTCATAGCTTCCCAAAGAGCTGGAAGCAAGATGCTTTGGTTCCTCACTCCCTCTTTGGATACAAGACAGGGCTTTGTGCCTTGAAGCTCTAGGGCAATGTAGAACACCCACAGCAGAAGTTCTACTTCAGCCAGATCACGCCTGCAAAGAAACTGCGTTTCACAGGCCTTTTTAAGAGATGTTCCCGGTAGGCTGAAAGAGCACTGAGCAGAGCGAGTTGTTTCTTAGCTTTCCAAGAGGTGGAAGCAAGATGCTTTGGGGCCCAACTCGCCCTTTGGATAGAAGCCAGCACATTGTGCCTTTCAGCTCTAGGGCAATGTAGCACACACAGAGCAGAAGTTCTACTTCAGCCAGATCAGGCCTGCAAAGGAACTGCGTTTCACAGGCCTTTGTAAGACATCTTCCCGGTAGGCTGTAAGAGCACTGTGCACAGCCAGTTGTTTCTTAGCTTCCTAAAGAGCTAGAAGCATGATGCTTTGGGGCCTCTGTCCGTCTTTGGAAATAATGCAGCACATTGTGCCTTGGTGCTCTAGGGCAATGTAGCAAACCCAGAGCATAAGTTCTACTTCAGCCAGATCAGGCCTGCAAGGGAACTGCGTTTCACAGGCCTTTGTAAGAGATGTTCTCGGTAGGCTGTAAGATCACTGTGCACAGCGAGTTGTTTCTTAGCTTCCCAAAGAGCTGAAAGCAAGATTCTTTGGGGCCTCCCTCCCCCTTTGGATACAAGACTGGGCTTTGAGCCTTGAATCTCTAGGGCAATGAAGAACACCCACAGCAGAAGTTCTTTTAACCAGATCACGCCTGCAAAGAAACTGCGTTTCACAGGCCTTTGTAAGAGATGTTCCCGGTTGGCTGTAAGAGCACTGTGCAGAGTGAGTTGTTTCTTAGGTTCCCAAAGAGCTGGAAGTAAGATGCTTTGGGGACCAACTCGCCCTTTGGAAAGAAGCCTGCACGTTGTGCGTTTCAGCTCTAGGGCAATGTTGCACAAACAGAGCAGAAGTTCTACTTCAACCAGATCAGGCCTGCAAAGAAACTGCATTTCACAGGCCTTTGTAAGAGATGTTCCCGGTAGGCTGTAAGAGCACTGTGCAGAGTGAGTTGTTTCTTAGATTCCCAAAGAGCTGGAGGCAAGATGCTTTGGGGCATATCTCGGTCTTTGGAAATGATTCAGCACTTTGTGCCTTGGAGCTCTAGGGCAATTTAGCACACCCAGAGCAGAATTTCTACTTCACCCAGATCAGGTCTGCAAAGCAACTGCGTTTCACAGGCCTTTGTAAGAGATGTTTCTGGTAGGCTGTAAGAGCACTGTGCCGAGCGAGTTGTGTCTTAGCTTCCCAAAGGGCTGAAATCAAGATGCTTTGTGGCCTGTCTTCCCCTCTGGAAACAAGTCAGGGCTTTGTGCCTTGGAGCTCTATGGCAATGTAGCTCTCCCACAGCAGAAGTTGTACTTCAGCTAGATCAGGCCTGAAGAGGCATTGCGTTTCACAGGCCTTTGTAAGAGATGTTCCCGGTAGGCTGTAAGAGCACTGAGCACAGCGAGTTGCTTCTTAGCTTCCAATAGAGCTGGAAGCAAGATTCTTTAGGGCCTCTCTCCAGGTTGATAAAAGGTATGGCCTTGTGCATGGAAGCTCTAGGGCAATGTAGCACACCCATAGGAGAAGTTCTACTTCAGCCAGATCACGCCTGCAAAGAAACTGCGTTTCACAGGCCTTTGTAAGACATGTTCCCGGTAGGCTGCAAGAGCACTGAGCACAGCGAGTTGTTTCTTAGCTTCCCAAAGAGCTGGAAGCAAGATGCTTTGGGGCCTCTCTCCCCCTTTGGATACAAGGCAGGGCCTTGTGCTTTGAAGCTCTAGGGCAATGTACAACACCCAGATCATAAGTTCTACTTCAGTCAGAGCAGGCCTGCAAAGAAACTGCGTTTCACAGGCCTTTGTAAGAGATGTTCCCGGTAGGCTGTAAGAGCACTGTGCAGAGCGAGTTGTTTCATAGCTTCCCAAACAGCTGGAAGCAAGTTGCTTTGGGGCGTATCTCCGTCTTTGGAAATGATTCAGCACTTTGTGCCTTGGAGCTCTAGGGCAATGTAGCACACCCAGAGCAGAGTTTCTACTTCACCCAGATCAGGCCTGCTAAGAAACTGTGTTTCACAGCCCTTTGTAAGAGATGTTCCCGGTATGGTGTAATAGCACTGTGCACAGTGAGTTGTTTCTTAGAGTCCGAAAGAGCTGGAAGCAAGGTGCTTTAGTGCCTTTCTCCAGTTTGGATACAAGGCAGGGCCTCGAGCTTTGAAGCTCTAGGGCAATGTAGCACAGCCACAGCTGAAGTTCAACTTCAGAAAGATCAAGCCTGCAAAGAAACTACGTTTCACAGGCCTTGGTAAGAGATGTTCCCGCTAGGCTGTAAGAGCACAGTGCAGAGCGAGTTGTTTCTTAGCTTCCAGAAGAGCTGGAAGCAAGATGCTTTAGGGCCTCTCTACAGTTTGGATACAAGGCAGGGCCTTGTGCATGGAAGCTCTAGGGCAATGTACAACACCTACATCATAAGTACTACTTCAGGCAGATCAGGCCTGAAAAGGAACTGCGTTTCACAGGCCTTTGTAAGAGATGTTCTCGGTAGGCTGTAAGAGCACTGTGGAGAGCGAGTTGTTTCTTAGCTTCCCAAAGAGCTGGAAGCAAGATGCTTTGGGGCCCAACTCGCCCTTTGGAAAGAAGACTGCACGTTGTGCCTTTCAGCTCTAGGGCAATGTGGCACACCCAAAGCAGAAGTTCTACTTCAGCCAATTCAGGCCTGCAAAGAAACAGCGTTTCACAGGCCTTTCTAAGAGATGTCTCTGGTAGGCTGTAAGAGCACTGTGCAGAGCGAGTTGTTTCTTAGCTTCCCAAAGAGCTGGAAGCAAGATGCATTGGGGCGTAACTCCGTGTTTGGAAATTACTCAGCACTTTGTGCCTTGGAGTTCTACGGTAATGTAGCACACCCAAAGCAGAAGTTCTACTTCAGCCAGATCAGGCCTGCAAAGAAACTGCGTTTCACAGGCCTTTGTAAGAGATAAGCCCTGTAGGCTGTAAGAGCTCTGTGCAGAGCGAGATGTTTCTAAGCTTCCCGAAGAGCTGGAAGCAAGATGCTTTAGGGCCTCTCTCCAGTTTGGTTACAAGGCAGGGCCTTGTGCATGGAAGCTCTAGGGCAATGTAGCACACCCAGAGCAGAAGTTCTACTTCAGCAAGATCAGGCCTGCAAGGAAACTGCGTTTCACAGGCCTTTGTAGGAGCTGTTCCCCGTAGGCTGTAAGAGCAATGTGCAGAGCGAGTTGTTTCTTAGCTTCCCAAAGAGCTGGAAGCAAGATGCTTTGGGGCCTCCCTCCCCCTTTGGATACAAGACTGGGCTTTGTGCCTTGAAGCTCTAGGGCAATGAAGAACACACACAGCAGAAGTTCTACTTCAGCCAGATCACGCCTGCAAAGAAACTGCGTTTCAGAGACCTTTGTAAGAGATGTTCCCGGTATGCTGCAAGAGCACTGTGCACAGCGAGTTGTTTCTTAGCTTCCCAAAGAGCTGGAAGCAAGATGCTTTAGGGCCTCTCTCCAGTTTGGATACAAGACAGGGCCTTGTGCCTTTCAGCTCTCGGGCAATGTAGCACACCCAGAGCAGAAGTTCTAATTCAGCCAGAGCAGGCCTGCAAAGAAATTTCGTTTCACTGGCCTTTGTAAGAGATGTTCCCGGTAGGCTGTAGGAGCACTGTGCTGAGAGATTTGATTCTTAGCTTCACAAAAAGCTTTAAGCAGGATGCTTTGGGGCGTATCTCCGTCTTTGGAAATGATTCAGCAATTTGTGCCTTGGAGCTCTAGGGCAATTTAGCACACCCAGAGCAGAGTTTCTACTTCACCCAGATCAGGCCTGCAAAGAAACTGCGTTTCACAGCCCTTTGTAAGAGATATTCCCGGTATGGTGTAATAGCACTGTGCACAGTGAGTTGTTTCTTAGCGTCCCAAAGAGCTGGAAGCAAGATGCTTTAGGGCCTTTCTCCAGTTTGGATACAAGGCAGGGCCTTGAGCCTTGAAGCTCTAGGGCAATGTAGCACACCCACAGCTGAAGTTCAACTTCAGCCAGATCAGGCCTGCAAAGAAACTGCGTTTCACAGGCCTAATGTAAGAGATGTTCCCGGTAGGCTGTAAGAGCACTGTCAGGCCGAGCTGTTTCTTAGCTTCCCAAAGAGCTGGAAGCAAAACACTTTGGGGCCTCTCTGCCCCTTTGGATACAAGGCAGGGCCTTGTGCGTTGAAGCTCTAGGGCAATGCACAACACCCAGAGCATAAGTTCTACTTCAGCCAGATCAGGCCTGCAAAGGAACTGCGTTTCACAGGACTTTGTAAGAGATGTTCTCGGTAGGCTGTAAGAGCACTGTTCACAGCGAGTTGTTTCTTAGCTTCCCAAACAGCTTGAAGCAAGATGATTTGGGGAGTCCCTCCCCCTTTGGATACAAAACTGGGCTTTGTGCCTTGAAGCTCTAGGGCAATGAAGAACACCCACAGTAGAAGTTCTACTTCAGCCAGGTCACGCCTGCAAAGAAACTGCGTTTCACAGGCATTTGTAAGAGATGCTCCCGGTAGGCTGGAAGAGCACTGTGCAAAGCGGGTACTTTCTTAGCTTCCCAAAGAGCTGGAAGCAAGATGCTTTGGGGTGTATCTACGTGTTTGGAAATGATTCAGCACTTTGTGCCTTGGAGCTCTCGGGCAATGTAGCACACCCAGAGCAGAAGTTCTACTTCAGCCAGATCAGGCCTGCAAAGGAACTGCGTTTCACAGGCCTTTGTAAGAGTTGTTCACAGTGGGCTGTAATACCAGTGTGCACAGCGAGTTGTTTTTTAGCTTCCCAAAGACCTGGAAGCAAGAAGCTTTGGGGCCCAACTCGCCGTTTGGAAAGAAGCCTGCACGTAGTGCCTTACAGCTCTAGGGCAATGTAGCACACCCAGAGCAGAAGTTCTACTTCAGCGAGATCAGGCCTGCAAAGGAACTGCGTTTCACAGGCCTTTGTAAGAGATGTTCTCGGTAGGCTGTCAGAGCACTGTGCAGAGTGAGTTGTTTCTTAGCTTCCCAAAGAGCTGGAAGCAAGATGCTTTAGGGCCTCTCTCCAGTTTGGATACAAGGCAGGGCCTTGTGCATGGAAGCTCTAGGGCAATGTATCACACCCAGAGCAGAAGTGCTACTTCAGCCAGATCAGGACTGCAAAGAAACTGCGTTTCACAGGCCTTTGTAAGAGATGCTTCCGGTAGGCTGTAGGAGCCCTGTGCAGAGCGAGTTGATTCTTAGATTCACAAAAAGCTTTAAGCAAGATGCTTTTTGGCGTATCTCCGTCTTTGGAAATGATTCAGCACTTTGTGCCTTGGAGCTCTAGGGCAATTTAGCACACGCAGAGCAGAGTTTCTACTTCACCCAGATCAGGCCTGCAAAGAAACTGCTTTTCATAGGCCTTTGTAAGAGATGTTCCCGGTATGGTGTAATAGCACTGTGCACAGTGAGTTGTTTCTTAGCGTCCCAAAGAGCTGGAAGCAAGATGCTTTAGGGCCTTTCTCCAGTTTGGATACAAGGCAGGGCCTTGAGCCTTGAAGCTCTTGGGCAATGTAGCACACCCACAGCTGAAGTTCAACTGCAGCCAGATCAGGCCTGCAAAGAAACTGCGTTTCACAGGCCTTTTGTAAGAGATGTTCCCGGTAGGCTGTAAGAGCACTGTGCAGGGCGAGCTGTTTCTTAGCTTCCCAAAGAGCTGGAAGCAAGATACTTTGGGGCCTCTCTCCCCCTTGGATACAAGGCAGGGCCTTGTGCGTTGAAGCTCTAGGGCAATGCACAACACCCAGAGCATAAGTTCTACTTCAGCCAGATCAGGCCTTCAAAGGAACAGCGTTTCACCTGCCTTTGTAAGAGATGTTCTCGGTAGGCTGTAAGAGAACTGTGCTCAGCGAGTTGTTTCCTAGCTTCCCAAAGAGCTGGAAGCAAGAAGATTTGGGGCCCAACTTGCCCTTTGGAAAGAAGACTGCACGTTGTGCCTTTCAGCTCTCGGGTAATGTAGCACACCCAGAGCAGAAGTTCTACTTCAGCGAGATCAGGCCTGCAAAGAAACTGTGTTTCACAGGCCTTTGTAGGAGATGTGCCCGGTAGGCTATAAGAGCACTGTGCAGAGCGAGTTGTTTCCTAGCTTCCCAAAGAGCTGGAAGGAAGATGCTTTGGGGCCTATCTTCCACTCTGGAAAAAAGGCAGGGCTTTTTGCCTTGAAGCTCTATGGCAATGTAGCTCTCCCACAGCAGAAGTTGTACTTCAGCTAGATAAGGCCTGCAAAGAAACTGCGTTTCACAGGCCTTTGTAAGAGATGTTTCCGGTAGGCTGTAGGAGCCCTGTGCAGAGCGAGTTGTTTCTTAGCTTCCCAAAGAGCTGGAAGCAAGATGCTTTTGGCCCAACTTGCCCTTTGGAGAGAAGACTGCACGTTGTATCTTTCAGCTCTCAGGCAATGTAGCACCCCCAGAGCAGAAGTTCTACTTCAGCCACATCAGGCCTGCAAAGAAAGTGCGTTTCACAGGCCTTTGTAGGAGATGTGCCCGGTAGGCTGTAAGAGCACTGTGTAGAGCGAGTTGTTTCTTAGCTTCCCAAAGAGCTGGAAGCAAGATGCTTTGGGGCGTATCTCCGTATTTGGAAATGATTCAGCACTTTGTGCCTTGGAGCTTAGGGCAATGTAGCACACCCACAGCAGAATTTCTACTTCAGCCAGATGAGGCCTGCAAAGAAACTGCGTTTCACAGGCCTTTGTAGGAGATGTTCCCGGTAGACTGTAAGAGCACTGTGCAGAGAGACTTGTTTCTTAGCTTCCCGAAGAGCTGGAAGGAAGATTCTTTAGGGCCTCTCTCCAGTTTGGATACAAGGCAGGGCCTTGTGCATGGAAGCTCTAGGGCAATGTACAACACCTAGAGCATAAGTTCTACTTCAGGCAGATCAGGCCTGCAAAGGAACTGCGTTTCACAGGCCTTTGTAAGAGATGTTCTCGGTAGGCTGTAAGAGCACTGTGCAGACCGAGTTGTGTCTTAGCTTCGCAAAGAGCTGGAAGCAAGATGCTTTGGGGCCTCACTCCCCCTTTGGATACAAGACTCAGCTTTGTGCCTTGAAGCTCTAGGGCAATGTAGAACACCCACAGCAGAAGTTCTACTTCAGCCAGATCAGGCCTGCAAAGAAACTGCGTTTCACAGGCCTTTGTAAGAGATGTTCCCGGTAGGCTGTAAGAGCACTGTGCAGAGCGAGTTGTTTCTTAGCTTCCCAAAGACCTGGAAGCAAGATGCTTTTGGCCCAACTTGCCCTTTGGAAAGAAGACTGCACGTTGTGCCTTTCAGCTCTCAGGCAATGTAGCACACCCAGAGCAGAAGTTCTACTTCAGCCAGATCAGGCCTGCAAAGAAACTGCGTTTCACAGGCCTTTGTAGGAGATGTTCCCGGTAGGCTGTAAGAGCACTCTGTAGAGCGAGTTGTTTCTTAGCTTCCCAAAGAGCTGGAAACAAGATGCTTTGGGGCGTATCTCCGTCTTTGGAAATGATTCAGCACTTTGTGCCTTGGAGCTTAGGGCAATGTAGCACACCCACAGCAGAAGTTCTACTTCAGCCAGATCAGGCCTACAAAGCAACTGCGTTTAACACGCCTTTGTAAGAGATGTTTCTGGTAGGCTGTAAGAGCACTGTGCCGAGCGAGTTGTGTCTTAGCTTCCCAAAGGGCTGGAAGCAAGATGCTTTGGGGCCTATCTTCCACTCTGGAAACAAGGCAGGGCTTTGTGCCTTGAAGCTCTATGGCAATGTAGCTCTCCCACAGCAGAAGTTGTACTTCAGCTAGATAAGGCCTGCAAAGGCATTGCGTTTCACAGGCCTTTGTAAGAGATGTTCCCGGTAGGCTGTAAGAGCACTGTGCAGAACGAGCTGTTTCTTAGCTTCCCAAGGAGCTGGAAGCAAGATGCTTTGGGGCCTCTCTCCCCCTTTGAATACAAGGCAGGGCCTTGTGCATTGAAGCTCTAGGGCGATGTACAACACCCAGATCATAAGTTCTACTTCAGCCAGATCAGGCCTGCAAAGAAATTGCGTTTCACAGGCCTTTGTAAGAGATGTTCCCGGTAGGCTGTAAGAGCAATGACCACAGCAAGTTGTTTCTTAGCTTCCCATAGAGCTGGAAGCAAAATTCTTTAGTGCCTCTCTCCAGTGGATACAAGGTATCGCCTTGTGCATGGAAGCTCTAGGGCAATGTAGCACACCCAGAGGAGAAGTTCTACGTCAGTCAGATCAGGCCTGGAAAGAAAGTGCGTGTCACAGGCCTTTGTAAGAGATGTTCCCGGTAGGCTGTAAGAGCACTGTGCAGAGCGAGTTGTTTCTTAGCTTCACAAAATGATTTAAGCAAGATTTTTGGGGCGTATCTCCGTCTTTGGAAATGATTCAGCACTTTGTGCCTTGGAGCTCTAGGGCAATTTAGCACACCGAGAGCAGAGTTTCTACTTCACCCAGATCAGGCCTGCAAAGGAACTGCGTTTCACAGGCCTTTGTAAGAGATGTTATTGGTAGGCTGTAAGAGAACTGTGCCGAGCGAGTTGTGTCTTAGCTTCCCAAGGAGCTGGAAGCAAGATGCTTTGGGACCTGTCTCCCCCTTTGGATACAAGGCAGGGCCTTGTGCGTTGAAGCTCTAGGGCAATGTACAACACCCAGAGCATAAGTTCTACTTCAGCCAGATCAGGCCTGCAAAGAAACTGCGTTTCACAGGCCTTGGTAAGAGATGTTCCCGGTAGTCTGTAAGAGCACTGTCCACAGCGAGTTGTTTCTAAGCTTCCCGAAGAGCTGGAAGCAAGATGCTTTTGGGCCTCTCTCCAGTTTGGGTACAAGGCAGGGCCTTGTGCATGGAAGCTCTAGGGCAATGTAGCACACCCAGAGGAGAAGTTCTACTTCAGCCAGATCAGGCCTTCAAGGAAACTGCGTTTCACAGGACTTTGTAAGAGATGTTCCCGGTAGGCTGTAAGAGCACTGTGCAGAGCGAGTTGTTTCTTAGCTTCCCAAAGAGCTGGAAACAAGATGCTTTGGGGCGTATCTCCGTCTTTGGAAATGATTCAGCACTTTGTGCCTTGGAGCTTAGGGCAATTTAGCACACCGAGAACAGAGTTTCTACTTCACCCAGATCAGGCCTGCAAAGGAACTGCGTTTCACAGACCTTTGTAAGTGATGTTATTGGTAGGCTGTAAGAGAACTGTGCCGAGCGAGTTGTGTCTTAGCTTCCCAAGGAGCTGGAAGCAAGATGCTTTGGGACCTGTCTCCCCCTTTGGATACAAGGCAGGGCCTTGTGCGTTGAAGCTCTAGGGCAATGTACAACACCCAGAGCATAAGTTCTACTTCAGCCAGATCAGACCTGCAAAGAAACTGCGTTTCACCAGCCTTGGTAAGAGATGTTCCCGGTAGTCTGTAAGAGCACTGTCTACAGCGAGTTGTTTCTAAGCTTCCCGAAGAGCTGGAAGCAAGATGCTTTTGGGCCTCTCTCCAGTTTGGGTACAAGGCAGGGCCTTGTGCATGGAAGCTCTAGGGCAATGTAGCACACCCAGAGGAGAAGTTCTACTTCAGCAAGATCAGGCCTTCAAGGAAACTGCGTTTCACAGGACTTTGTAAGAGATGTTCCCGGTAGGCTGTAAGAGCACTGTGCAGAGCGAGTTGTTTCTTAGCTTCCCAAAGAGCTGGAAGCAAGATGCTTTGGGGCATCTCTCCCCCGTTGGATACAAGGCAGGGCCTTGTGCGTTGAAGCTCTAGGGCAATGAACAACACACAGAGAATAAGTTCTACTTCAGCCAGATCAGGCCTGCAAAGGAACTGCGTTTCACAGGCCTTTGTAAGAGATGTTCTAGGTAGGCTGTAAGAGCACTGTGCAGAGCGAATTGTTTATTAGCTTCCCAAAGACCTGGAAGCAAGATGCTTTTGGCCCAACTTGCCCTTTGGAAAGAAGACTGCACGTTGTGCCTTTCAGCTCTCAGGCAATGTAGCACACCCAGAGCAGAAGTTCTACTTCAGCCAGATCAGGCCTGCAAAGAAACTGCGTTTCACAGGCCTTTGTAGGAGATGTTCCCGGTAGGCTGTAAGAGCACTCTGTAGAGCGAGTTGTTTCTTAGCTTCCCAAAGAGCTGGAAACAAGATGCTTTGGGGCGTATCTCCGTCTTTGGAAATGATTCAGCACTTTGTGCCTTTGAGCTTAGGGCAATGTAGCACACCCACAGCAGAAGTTCTACTTCAGCCAGATCAGGCCTACAAAGCAACTGCGTTTAACACGCCTTTGTAAGAGATGTTTCTGGTAGGCTGTAAGAGCACTGTGCCGAGCGAGTTGTGTCTTAGCTTCCCAAAGGGCTGGAAGCAAGATGCTTTGGGGCCTATCTTCCACTCTGGAAACAAGGCAGGGCTTTGTGCCTTGAAGCTCTATGGCAATGTAGCTCTCCCACAGCAGAAGTTGTACTTCAGCTAGATAAGGCCTGCAAAGGCATTGCGTTTCACAGGCCTTTGTAAGAGATGTTCCCGGTAGGCTGTAAGAGCACTGTGCAGAGCGAGCTGTTTCTTAGCTTCCCAAGGAGCTGGAAGCAAGATGCTTTGGGGCCTCTCTCCCCCTTTGAATACAAGGCAGGGCCTTGTGCATTGAAGCTCTAGGGCGATGTACAACACCCAGATCATAAGTTCTACTTCAGCCAGATCAGGCCTGCAAAGAAATTGCGTTTCACAGGCCTTTGTAAGAGATGTTCCCGGTAGGCTGTAAGAGCAATGACCACAGCAAGTTGTTTCTTAGCTTCCCATAGAGCTGGAAGCAAAATTCTTTAGTGCCTCTCTCCAGTGGATACAAGGTATCGCCTTGTGCATGGAAGCTCTAGGGCAATGTAGCACACCCAGAGGAGAAGTTCTACGTCAGTCAGATCAGGCCTGGAAAGAAAGTGCGTGTCACAGGCCTTTGTAAGAGATGTTCCCGGTAGGCTGTAAGAGCACTGTGCAGAGCGAGTTGTTTCTTAGCTTCCCAAAGAGCTGGAAGCAAGATGCTTTGGGGCCCAACTCGCCCTTTGGAAAGAAGACTGCACGTTGTGCCTTTCAGCTCTCAGGCAATGTAGCACACCCAGAGCAGTAGTTCTACTTCAGCCAGATCAGGCCTGCAAAGAAACTGCGTTTCACAGGCCTTTGTAGGAGATGTGCCCGGTAGGCTGTAAGAGCACTGTGTAGAGCGAGTTGTTTCTTAGCTTCCCAAAGAGCTGGAAGCAAGATGCTTCGGGGCGTATCTCCGTCTTTGGAAATGATTCAGCACTTTGTGCCTTGGAGCTTAGGGCAATGTAGCACACCCACAGCAGAAGTTCTACTTCATCCAGATCAGGCCTGCAAAGAAACTGCGTTTCACAGGCCTTTGTAAGAGATGTTCCCGGTAGACTGTAAGAGCACTGTGCAGAGCGAATTGTTTATTAGCTTCCCAAAGACCTGGAAGCAAGATGCTTTTGGCCCAACTTGCCCTTTGGAAAGAAGACTGCACGTTGTGCCTTTCAGCTCTCAGGCAATGTAGCACACCCAGAGCAGAAGTTCTACTTCAGCCAGATCAGGCCTGCAAAGAAACTGCGTTTCACAGGCCTTTGTAGGAGATGTTCCCGGTAGGCTGTAAGAGCACTCTGTAGAGCGAGTTGTTTCTTAGCTTCCCAAAGAGCTGGAAACAAGATGCTTTGGGGCGTATCTCCGTCTTTGGAAATGATTCAGCACTTTGTGCCTTGGAGCTTAGGGCAATGTAGCACACCCACAGCAGAAGTTCTACTTCAGCCAGATCAGGCCTACAAAGCAACTGCGTTTAACACGCCTTTGTAAGAGATGTTTCTGGTAGGCTGTAAGAGCACTGTGCCGAGCGAGTTGTGTCTTAGCTTCCCAAAGGGCTGGAAGCAAGATGCTTTGGGCCCTATCTTCCACTCTGGAAACAAGGCAGGGCTTTGTGCCTTGAAGCTCTATGGCAATGTAGCTCTCCCACAGCAGAAGTTGTACTTCAGCTAGATAAGGCCTGCAAAGGCATTGCGTTTCACAGGCCTTTGTAAGAATTCGGTAGGCTGTAAGAGCACTGTGCAGAGCGAGTTGTTTCTTAGCTTCCCAAAGAGCTGGAAACAAGATGCTTTGGCGCCTCTCTCGTTTGGATACAAGGCACGGCCTTGTGCATGGAAGCTCTAGGGCAATGTACAACACTAAGAGATGTTCTCGGTAGGCTGTAAGAGCACTGTGCAGAGCGAGTTGTTTCTTAGCTTCCCAAAGAGCTGGAAGCAAGATGCTTTGGGGCCCAACGCGCTTTTGGGAAAGAAGCCTGCACGTTGTGCCTTTCAGCTCTAGGGCAATGTAGCACACCCAGAGCAGAAGTTTTACTTCAGCCAGATCAGGCCTGCAAAGGAACTGCGTTTCACAGGCCTTTGGAAGTGATGTTCCCTGTAGGCTGTAAGAGCACTGTGCAGAGCGAGTTGATTCTTAGCTCCCCAAAGAGCTGGAAGCAAGATGCTTTGGGGCCTCTCACCGTCTTTGGAAATAAGTCAGCACTTTGTGCCTTTCAGCTCTAGGGCAATGTAGCACACTCAGAGCAGAAGTTCTACTTCAGCCAGGTCAGGCCTGCAAAGAAACTGCGTGTCACAGGCCTTTGTAAGAGGTGTTTCCGGTAGGCTGTAAGAGCACTGTGCAGAGCGAGGTGTTTCTTAGCTTCCCAAAGAGCTGGAAGCAAGATGCTTTGGGGCGTATCTTCGTCTTTGGAAATGATTCAGCACTTTGTGCCTTGGAGCTCTAGGGCAATGTAGCACACCCAGAGCAGAAGTTCTACTTCAGCCAGATCAGGCCTGCAAAGGAACTGCGTTTCACAGGCCTTTGTAAGAGATATTCCCGGTAGGCTGTAAGAGCACTGTGCAGAGCGAGTTCTTTCTTAGCTTCCAAGAGAGCCGGAAGCAAGATGCTTTGGGGCCCAACTCGCCCTTTGGAAACAAGACTGCACGTTGTGCATTTCAGCTCTAGGGCAATGTAGCACACCAAGAGCAGAAGTTCTACTTCAGCCAGATCAGACCTGCAAAGAAACTGCGTTTCACAGTCCTTTGTAAGAGATGTTCCCGATATGGTGTAATAGCACTGTGCACAGTAAGTTGTTTCTTAGCGTCCCAAAGAGCTGGAAGCAAGATGCTTTAGGGCCTCTCTCCAGTTTGGATACAAGGCAGGGCCTTGTGCATGGAAGCTCTAGGGCAATGTAGCACTCCCAGAGCAGAAGTTCTACTTCAGCCACATCAGGCCTGCAAAGGAACTGCGTTTCGCAGGCCTTTGTAAGAGATGTTCTCGGTAGGCTGTAAGAGCATTGTGCACAGCGAGTTGTTTCATACCTTCCCAAATCGCTGGAAGCAAGATTCTTTAGGGCCTCTCTCCAGTTTCTATACAAGACAGGGCCTTGTGCCTTTCAGCTCTAGGGCAATGTAGCACACCCAGGTGAGAAGTTCTACTTCAGCCACATCAGGCCTGCAAAGAAACTTCGATTCACAGGCCTTTGTAAGAGATGTTCCCGGAAGGCTGTAATAGCACTGTGCAGAGCGAGTTGTTTCTTAGCTTCCCAAAGAGCTGGAAGCAACATGCTTTGGGGCCGAACTCGCCCTTTGGAAAGAAGACTGCACGTTGTGCCTTTCAGCTCTAGGGCAATGTAGCACACCCAGAGCACACGTTCTACTTCAGCCAGGGCCCAACTCGCCCTTGGAAAGACTGCACGTTGTGCCTTTCAGCTCTAGGGCAATGTAGCACACCCAGAGCAGACGTTCTACTTCAGCCAGATCAGGCCTGCAAAGAAACTGCGTTTCACAAACCTTTGTAAGAGATGTTAATGGTAGGCTGTAAGAGCACTGTGCAGAGCGAGTTGTTTCTTAGCTTCCCAAAGAGCTGGAAGCAAGATGCTTTTGGCCCAACTCGCCCTATGGAAAGAAGACTGCAGGTTGTGCCTTTCAGCTCTCGGGCAATGTAGCACACCCAGAGCAGAAGTTCTACTTCAGCCAGATCAGTCCTGCAAAGAGACTGCGTTTCACAGGCCTTTGTGAGAGATGTTCCCGGTTGGCTGTAAGAGCACTGTGCAGAGTGAGTTGTTTCTTTGCTTCCGGAAGAGCTGGAAGCAAGATGCTTTAGGGCCTCTCTCCAGTTTGGATACAAGGCAGGGCCTTGTGCATGGAAGCTCTAGGGCAATGTACAACACCTAGAGCAGAAGTTCTACTTCAGCCAGATCACGCCTGCAAAGGAACTGCGTTTCACAGGCCTTTGTAAGAGATGTTCCCGGTAGGCTGTAAGAGCACTGTGCAGAGCGAGTTGTTTCTTAGCTTCCCAAAGAGCTGGAAGCAAGATGCTTTTGGCCCAACTTGCCCTTTGGAAAGACGACCGCACGTTGTGCCTTTCAGCTCTCAGGCAATGGAGCACACCCAGAGCAGAAGTTCTACTGCAGCCAGATCAGGCCTGCAAAGAAACTGCGTGTCGCAGGCCTTTGTAAGAGATGTTCCCGGTAGGCTGTAAGAGCACTGTGCAGACTGAGTTGTTTCTTAGCTTCCCAAAGAGCTGGAAGCAAGATGCTTTAGGGCCTCTCTCCAGTTTGTATACAAGGCAGGGCCTTGTGCATGGAAGATCTAGGGCAATGTACAACACCTAGACCATAAGTTCTACTTCAGGCAGATCAGGCCTGCAAAGAAACTGCGTTTCACAGGCCTTTGTAAGAGATGTTCCCGGTAGGCTGTAAGAGCACTGTGCAGAGCGAGTTGTTTCTTAGCTTCCCAAAGACCTGGAAGCAAGATGCTTTTGGCCCAACTTGCCCTTTGGAAAGAAGACTGCACGTTGTGCCTTTCAGCTCTCAGGCAATGTAGCACACCCAGAGCAGAAGTTCTACTGCAGCCAGATCAGGCCTGCAAAGAAACTGCGTGTCGCAGGCCTTTGTAAGAGATGTTCCCGGTAGTCTGTAAGAGCACTGTGCAGACCGAGTTGTTTCTGAGCTTCCCGAAGAGCTGGAAGCAAGATGCTTTAGGGCCTCTCTCCAGTTTGGGTACAAGGCAGGGCCATGTGCATGGAAGCTCTAGGGCAATGTACAACACCTAGAGCATAAGTTCTACTTCAGGCAGATCAGGCCTGCAAAGAAACTGCGTTTCACAGGCCTTTGTAAGAGATGTTCCCGGTAGGCTGTAAGAGCACTGTGCAGAGCGAGTTGTTTCTTAGCTTCCCAAAGAGCTGGAAGCAAGATGCTTTGGGGCCCAACTCGCCCTTTGGAAAGAAGACTGCACGTTGTGCCTTTCAGCTCTCGGGCAAGGTAGCACACCCAGAGCAGAAGTTCTACTTCAGCCAGATCAGGCCTGCAAAGAAACTGCGTTTCACAGGCCTTTGTAAGAGATGTTCCCGGTAGGCTGTAAGAGCACTGTGCAGAGCGAGTTGTTTCTTAGCTTCCCAAAGACCTGGAAGCAAGATGCTTTTGGCCCAACTTGCCCTTTGGAAAGAAGACTGCACGTTGTGCCTTTCAGCTCTCAGGCAATGTAGCACACCCAGAGCAGAAGTTCTACTTCAGCCAGATCAGGCCTGCAAAGAAACTGCGTTTCACAGGCCTTTGTAGGAGATGTTCCCGGTAGGCTGTAAGAGCACTCTGTAGAGCGAGTTGTTTCTTAGCTTCCCAAAGAGCTGGAAACAAGATGCTTTGGGGCGTATCTCCGTCTTTGGAAATGATTCAGCACTTTGTGCCTTGGAGCTTAGGGCAATGTAGCACACCCACAGCAGAAGTTCTACTTCAGCCAGATCAGGCCTACAAAGCAACTGCGTTTAACACGCCTTTGTAAGAGATGTTTCTGGTAGGCTGTAAGAGCACTGTGCCGAGCGAGTTGTGTCTTAGCTTCCCAAAGGGCTGGAAGCAAGATGCTTTGGGGCCTATCTTCCACTCTGGAAACAAGGCAGGGCTTTGTGCCTTGAAGCTCTATGGCAATGTAGCTCTCCCACAGCAGAAGTTGTACTTCAGCTAGATAAGGCCTGCAAAGGCATTGCGTTTCACAGGCCTTTGTAAGAGATGTTCCCGGTAGGCTGTAAGAGCACTGTGCAGAGCGAGCTGTTTCTTAGCTTCCCAAGGAGCTGGAAGCAAGATGCTTTGGGGCCTCTCTCCCCCTTTGAATACAAGGCAGGGCCTTGTGCATTGAAGCTCTAGGGCGATGTACAACACCCAGATCATAAGTTCTACTTCAGCCAGATCAGGCCTGCAAAGAAATTGCGTTTCACAGGCCTTTGTAAGAGATGTTCCCGGTAGGCTGTAAGAGCAATGACCACAGCAAGTTGTTTCTTAGCTTCCCATAGAGCTGGAAGCAAAATTCTTTAGTGCCTCTCTCCAGTGGATACAAGGTATCGCCTTGTGCATGGAAGCTCTAGGGCAATGTAGCACACCCAGAGGAGAAGTTCTACGTCAGTCAGATCAGGCCTGGAAAGAAAGTGCGTGTCACAGGCCTTTGTAAGAGATGTTCCCGGTAGGCTGTAAGAGCACTGTGCAGAGCGAGTTGTTTCTTAGCTTCACAAAATGATTTAAGCAAGATTTTTGGGGCGTATCTCCGTCTTTGGAAATGATTCAGCACTTTGTGCCTTGGAGCTCTAGGGCAATTTAGCACACCGAGAGCAGAGTTTCTACTTCACCCAGATCAGGCCTGCAAAGGAACTGCGTTTCACAGGCCTTTGTAAGAGATGTTATTGGTAGGCTGTAAGAGAACTGTGCCGAGCGAGTTGTGTCTTAGCTTCCCAAGGAGCTGGAAGCAAGATGCTTTGGGACCTGTCTCCCCCTTTGGATACAAGGCAGGGCCTTGTGCGTTGAAGCTCTAGGGCAATGTACAACACCCAGAGCATAAGTTCTACTTCAGCCAGATCAGGCCTGCAAAGAAACTGCGTTTCACAGGCCTTGGTAAGAGATGTTCCCGGTAGTCTGTAAGAGCACTGTCCACAGCGAGTTGTTTCTAAGCTTCCCGAAGAGCTGGAAGCAAGATGCTTTTGGGCCTCTCTCCAGTTTGGGTACAAGGCAGGGCCTTGTGCATGGAAGCTCTAGGGCAATGTAGCACACCCAGAGGAGAAGTTCTACTTCAGCCAGATCAGGCCTTCAAGGAAACTGCGTTTCACAGGACTTTGTAAGAGATGTTCCCGGTAGGCTGTAAGAGCACTGTGCAGAGCGAGTTGTTTCTTAGCTTCCCAAAGAGCTGGAAACAAGATGCTTTGGGGCGTATCTCCGTCTTTGG
The DNA here is from genome assembly GCF_037783145.1 of Equus przewalskii. NCBI lineage: Eukaryota > Metazoa > Chordata > Mammalia > Perissodactyla > Equidae > Equus > Equus przewalskii. The sequence goes on from NW_027228467.1 coordinate 123,012, forward strand.
AAATGATTCAGCACTTTGTGCCTTGGAGCTTAGGGCAATTTAGCACACCGAGAACAGAGTTTCTACTTCACCCAGATCAGGCCTGCAAAGGAACTGCGTTTCACAGACCTTTGTAAGTGATGTTATTGGTAGGCTGTAAGAGAACTGTGCCGAGCGAGTTGTGTCTTAGCTTCCCAAGGAGCTGGAAGCAAGATGCTTTGGGACCTGTCTCCCCCTTTGGATACAAGGCAGGGCCTTGTGCGTTGAAGCTCTAGGGCAATGTACAACACCCAGAGCATAAGTTCTACTTCAGCCAGATCAGGCCTGCAAAGAAACTGCGTTTCACCAGCCTTGGTAAGAGATGTTCCCGGTAGTCTGTAAGAGCACTGTCTACAGCGAGTTGTTTCTAAGCTTCCCGAAGAGCTGGAAGCAAGATGCTTTTGGGCCTCTCTCCAGTTTGGGTACAAGGCAGGGCCTTGTGCATGGAAGCTCTAGGGCAATGTAGCACACCCAGAGGAGAAGTTCTACTTCAGCAAGATCAGGCCTTCAAGGAAACTGCGTTTCACAGGACTTTGTAAGAGATGTTCCCGGTAGGCTGTAAGAGCACTGTGCAGAGCGAGTTGTTTCTTAGCTTCCCAAAGAGCTGGAAGCAAGATGCTTTGGGGCATCTCTCCCCCGTTGGATACAAGGCAGGGCCTTGTGCGTTGAAGCTCTAGGGCAATGAACAACACACAGAGAATAAGTTCTACTTCAGCCAGATCAGGCCTGCAAAGGAACTGCGTTTCACAGGCCTTTGTAAGAGATGTTCTAGGTAGGCTGTAAGAGCACTGTGCAGAGCGAATTGTTTATTAGCTTCCCAAAGACCTGGAAGCAAGATGCTTTTGGCCCAACTTGCCCTTTGGAAAGAAGACTGCACGTTGTGCCTTTCAGCTCTCAGGCAATGTAGCACACCCAGAGCAGAAGTTCTACTTCAGCCAGATCAGGCCTGCAAAGAAACTGCGTTTCACAGGCCTTTGTAGGAGATGTTCCCGGTAGGCTGTAAGAGCACTCTGTAGAGCGAGTTGTTTCTTAGCTTCCCAAAGAGCTGGAAACAAGATGCTTTGGGGCGTATCTCCGTCTTTGGAAATGATTCAGCACTTTGTGCCTTGGAGCTTAGGGCAATGTAGCACACCCACAGCAGAAGTTCTACTTCAGCCAGATCAGGCCTACAAAGCAACTGCGTTTAACACGCCTTTGTAAGAGATGTTTCTGGTAGGCTGTAAGAGCACTGTGCCGAGCGAGTTGTGTCTTAGCTTCCCAAAGGGCTGGAAGCAAGATGCTTTGGGGCCTATCTTCCACTCTGGAAACAAGGCAGGGCTTTGTGCCTTGAAGCTCTATGGCAATGTAGCTCTCCCACAGCAGAAGTTGTACTTCAGCTAGATAAGGCCTGCAAAGGCATTGCGTTTCACAGGCCTTTGTAAGAGATGTTCCCGGTAGGCTGTAAGAGCACTGTGCAGAGCGAGCTGTTTCTTAGCTTCCCAAGGAGCTGGAAGCAAGATGCTTTGGGGCCTCTCTCCCCCTTTGAATACAAGGCAGGGCCTTGTGCATTGAAGCTCTAGGGCGATGTACAACACCCAGATCATAAGTTCTACTTCAGCCAGATCAGGCCTGCAAAGAAATTGCGTTTCACAGGCCTTTGTAAGAGATGTTCCCGGTAGGCTGTAAGAGCAATGACCACAGCAAGTTGTTTCTTAGCTTCCCATAGAGCTGGAAGCAAAATTCTTTAGTGCCTCTCTCCAGTGGATACAAGGTATCGCCTTGTGCATGGAAGCTCTAGGGCAATGTAGCACACCCAGAGGAGAAGTTCTACGTCAGTCAGATCAGGCCTGGAAAGAAAGTGCGTGTCACAGGCCTTTGTAAGAGATGTTCCCGGTAGGCTGTAAGAGCACTGTGCAGAGCGAGTTGTTTCTTAGCTTCCCAAAGAGCTGGAAGCAAGATGCTTTGGGGCCCAACTCGCCCTTTGGAAAGAAGACTGCACGTTGTGCCTTTCAGCTCTCAGGCAATGTAGCACACCCAGAGCAGTAGTTCTACTTCAGCCAGATCAGGCCTGCAAAGAAACTGCGTTTCACAGGCCTTTGTAGGAGATGTGCCCGGTAGGCTGTAAGAGCACTGTGTAGAGCGAGTTGTTTCTTAGCTTCCCAAAGAGCTGGAAGCAAGATGCTTCGGGGCGTATCTCCGTCTTTGGAAATGATTCAGCACTTTGTGCCTTGGAGCTTAGGGCAATGTAGCACACCCACAGCAGAAGTTCTACTTCATCCAGATCAGGCCTGCAAAGAAACTGCGTTTCACAGGCCTTTGTAAGAGATGTTCCCGGTAGACTGTAAGAGCACTGTGCAGAGCGAATTGTTTATTAGCTTCCCAAAGACCTGGAAGCAAGATGCTTTTGGCCCAACTTGCCCTTTGGAAAGAAGACTGCACGTTGTGCCTTTCAGCTCTCAGGCAATGTAGCACACCCAGAGCAGAAGTTCTACTTCAGCCAGATCAGGCCTGCAAAGAAACTGCGTTTCACAGGCCTTTGTAGGAGATGTTCCCGGTAGGCTGTAAGAGCACTCTGTAGAGCGAGTTGTTTCTTAGCTTCCCAAAGAGCTGGAAACAAGATGCTTTGGGGCGTATCTCCGTCTTTGGAAATGATTCAGCACTTTGTGCCTTGGAGCTTAGGGCAATGTAGCACACCCACAGCAGAAGTTCTACTTCAGCCAGATCAGGCCTACAAAGCAACTGCGTTTAACACGCCTTTGTAAGAGATGTTTCTGGTAGGCTGTAAGAGCACTGTGCCGAGCGAGTTGTGTCTTAGCTTCCCAAAGGGCTGGAAGCAAGATGCTTTGGGCCCTATCTTCCACTCTGGAAACAAGGCAGGGCTTTGTGCCTTGAAGCTCTATGGCAATGTAGCTCTCCCACAGCAGAAGTTGTACTTCAGCTAGATAAGGCCTGCAAAGGCATTGCGTTTCACAGGCCTTTGTAAGAGATGTTCCCGGTAGGCTGTAAGAGCACTGTGCAGAGCGAGTTGTTTCTTAGCTTCCCAAAGAGCTGGAAGCAAGATGCTTTGGGGCCCAACTCGCCCTTTGGAAAGAAGACTGCACGTTGTGCCTTTCAGCTCTCGGGCAAGGTAGCACACCCAGAGCAGAAGTTCTACTTCAGCCAGATCAGGCCTGCAAAGAAACTGCGTTTCACAGGCCTTTGTAAGAGATGTTCCCGGTAGGCTGTAAGAGCACTGTGCAGAGCGAGTTGTTTCTTAGCTTCCCAAAGACCTGGAAGCAAGATGCTTTTGGCCCAACTTGCCCTTTGGAAAGAAGACTGCACGTTGTGCCTTTCAGCTCTCAGGCAATGTAGCACACCCAGAGCAGAAGTTCTACTTCAGCCAGATCAGGCCTGCAAAGAAACTGCGTTTCACAGGCCTTTGTAGGAGATGTTCCCGGTAGGCTGTAAGAGCACTCTGTAGAGCGAGTTGTTTCTTAGCTTCCCAAAGAGCTGGAAACAAGATGCTTTGGGGCGTATCTCCGTCTTTGGAAATGATTCAGCACTTTGTGCCTTGGAGCTTAGGGCAATGTAGCACACCCACAGCAGAAGTTCTACTTCAGCCAGATCAGGCCTACAAAGCAACTGCGTTTAACACGCCTTTGTAAGAGATGTTTCTGGTAGGCTGTAAGAGCACTGTGCCGAGCGAGTTGTGTCTTAGCTTCCCAAAGGGCTGGAAGCAAGATGCTTTGGGGCCTATCTTCCACTCTGGAAACAAGGCAGGGCTTTGTGCCTTGAAGCTCTATGGCAATGTAGCTCTCCCACAGCAGAAGTTGTACTTCAGCTAGATAAGGCCTGCAAAGGCATTGCGTTTCACAGGCCTTTGTAAGAGATGTTCCCGGTAGGCTATAAGAGCACTGTGCAGAACGAGCTGTTTCTTAGCTTCCCAAGGAGCTGGAAGCAAGATGCTTTGGGGCCTCTCTCCCCCTTTGAATACAAGGCAGGGCCTTGTGCATTGAAGCTCTAGGGCGATGTACAACACCCAGATCATAAGTTCTACTTCAGCCAGATCAGGCCTGCAAAGAAATTGCGTTTCACAGGCCTTTGTAAGAGATGTTCCCGGTAGGCTGTAAGAGCAATGACCACAGCAAGTTGTTTCTTAGCTTCCCATAGAGCTGGAAGCAAAATTCTTTAGTGCCTCTCTCCAGTGGATACAAGGTATCGCCTTGTGCATGGAAGCTCTAGGGCAATGTAGCACACCCAGAGGAGAAGTTCTACGTCAGTCAGATCAGGCCTGGAAAGAAAGTGCGTGTCACAGGCCTTTGTAAGAGATGTTCCCGGTAGGCTGTAAGAGCACTGTGCAGAGCGAGTTGTTTCTTAGCTTCACAAAATGATTTAAGCAAGATTTTTGGGGCGTATCTCCGTCTTTGGAAATGATTCAGCACTTTGTGCCTTGGAGCTCTAGGGCAATTTAGCACACCGAGAGCAGAGTTTCTACTTCACCCAGATCAGGCCTGCAAAGGAACTGCGTTTCACAGGCCTTTGTAAGAGATGTTATTGGTAGGCTGTAAGAGAACTGTGCCGAGCGAGTTGTGTCTTAGCTTCCCAAGGAGCTGGAAGCAAGATGCTTTGGGACCTGTCTCCCCCTTTGGATACAAGGCAGGGCCTTGTGCGTTGAAGCTCTAGGGCAATGTACAACACCCAGAGCATAAGTTCTACTTCAGCCAGATCAGGCCTGCAAAGAAACTGCGTTTCACAGGCCTTGGTAAGAGATGTTCCCGGTAGTCTGTAAGAGCACTGTCCACAGCGAGTTGTTTCTAAGCTTCCCGAAGAGCTGGAAGCAAGATGCTTTTGGGCCTCTCTCCAGTTTGGGTACAAGGCAGGGCCTTGTGCATGGAAGCTCTAGGGCAATGTAGCACACCCAGAGGAGAAGTTCTACTTCAGCCAGATCAGGCCTTCAAGGAAACTGCGTTTCACAGGACTTTGTAAGAGATGTTCCCGGTAGGCTGTAAGAGCACTGTGCAGAGCGAGTTGTTTCTTAGCTTCCCAAAGAGCTGGAAACAAGATGCTTTGGGGCGTATCTCCGTCTTTGGAAATGATTCAGCACTTTGTGCCTTGGAGCTTAGGGCAATTTAGCACACCGAGAACAGAGTTTCTACTTCACCCAGATCAGGCCTGCAAAGGAACTGCGTTTCACAGACCTTTGTAAGTGATGTTATTGGTAGGCTGTAAGAGAACTGTGCCGAGCGAGTTGTGTCTTAGCTTCCCAAGGAGCTGGAAGCAAGATGCTTTGGGACCTGTCTCCCCCTTTGGATACAAGGCAGGGCCTTGTGCGTTGAAGCTCTAGGGCAATGTACAACACCCAGAGCATAAGTTCTACTTCAGCCAGATCAGGCCTGCAAAGAAACTGCGTTTCACCAGCCTTGGTAAGAGATGTTCCCGGTAGTCTGTAAGAGCACTGTCTACAGCGAGTTGTTTCTAAGCTTCCCGAAGAGCTGGAAGCAAGATGCTTTTGGGCCTCTCTCCAGTTTGGGTACAAGGCAGGGCCTTGTGCATGGAAGCTCTAGGGCAATGTAGCACACCCAGAGGAGAAGTTCTACTTCAGCAAGATCAGGCCTTCAAGGAAACTGCGTTTCACAGGACTTTGTAAGAGATGTTCCCGGTAGGCTGTAAGAGCACTGTGCAGAGCGAGTTGTTTCTTAGCTTCCCAAAGAGCTGGAAGCAAGATGCTTTGGGGCATCTCTCCCCCGTTGGATACAAGGCAGGGCCTTGTGCGTTGAAGCTCTAGGGCAATGAACAACACACAGAGAATAAGTTCTACTTCAGCCAGATCAGGCCTGCAAAGGAACTGCGTTTCACAGGCCTTTGTAAGAGATGTTCTAGGTAGGCTGTAAGAGCACTGTGCAGAGCGAATTGTTTATTAGCTTCCCAAAGACCTGGAAGCAAGATGCTTTTGGCCCAACTTGCCCTTTGGAAAGAAGACTGCACGTTGTGCCTTTCAGCTCTCAGGCAATGTAGCACACCCAGAGCAGAAGTTCTACTTCAGCCAGATCAGGCCTGCAAAGAAACTGCGTTTCACAGGCCTTTGTAGGAGATGTTCCCGGTAGGCTGTAAGAGCACTCTGTAGAGCGAGTTGTTTCTTAGCTTCCCAAAGAGCTGGAAACAAGATGCTTTGGGGCGTATCTCCGTCTTTGGAAATGATTCAGCACTTTGTGCCTTGGAGCTTAGGGCAATGTAGCACACCCACAGCAGAAGTTCTACTTCAGCCAGATCAGGCCTACAAAGCAACTGCGTTTAACACGCCTTTGTAAGAGATGTTTCTGGTAGGCTGTAAGAGCACTGTGCCGAGCGAGTTGTGTCTTAGCTTCCCAAAGGGCTGGAAGCAAGATGCTTTGGGGCCTATCTTCCACTCTGGAAACAAGGCAGGGCTTTGTGCCTTGAAGCTCTATGGCAATGTAGCTCTCCCACAGCAGAAGTTGTACTTCAGCTAGATAAGGCCTGCAAAGGCATTGCGTTTCACAGGCCTTTGTAAGAGATGTTCCCGGTAGGCTGTAAGAGCACTGTGCAGAGCGAGCTGTTTCTTAGCTTCCCAAGGAGCTGGAAGCAAGATGCTTTGGGGCCTCTCTCCCCCTTTGAATACAAGGCAGGGCCTTGTGCATTGAAGCTCTAGGGCGATGTACAACACCCAGATCATAAGTTCTACTTCAGCCAGATCAGGCCTGCAAAGAAATTGCGTTTCACAGGCCTTTGTAAGAGATGTTCCCGGTAGGCTGTAAGAGCAATGACCACAGCAAGTTGTTTCTTAGCTTCCCATAGAGCTGGAAGCAAAATTCTTTAGTGCCTCTCTCCAGTGGATACAAGGTATCGCCTTGTGCATGGAAGCTCTAGGGCAATGTAGCACACCCAGAGGAGAAGTTCTACGTCAGTCAGATCAGGCCTGGAAAGAAAGTGCGTGTCACAGGCCTTTGTAAGAGATGTTCCCGGTAGGCTGTAAGAGCACTGTGCAGAGCGAGTTGTTTCTTAGCTTCCCAAAGAGCTGGAAGCAAGATGCTTTGGGGCCCAACTCGCCCTTTGGAAAGAAGACTGCACGTTGTGCCTTTCAGCTCTCAGGCAATGTAGCACACCCAGAGCAGTAGTTCTACTTCAGCCAGATCAGGCCTGCAAAGAAACTGCGTTTCACAGGCCTTTGTAGGAGATGTGCCCGGTAGGCTGTAAGAGCACTGTGTAGAGCGAGTTGTTTCTTAGCTTCCCAAAGAGCTGGAAGCAAGATGCTTCGGGGCGTATCTCCGTCTTTGGAAATGATTCAGCACTTTGTGCCTTGGAGCTTAGGGCAATGTAGCACACCCACAGCAGAAGTTCTACTTCATCCAGATCAGGCCTGCAAAGAAACTGCGTTTCACAGGCCTTTGTAAGAGATGTTCCCGGTAGACTGTAAGAGCACTGTGCAGAGCGAATTGTTTATTAGCTTCCCAAAGACCTGGAAGCAAGATGCTTTTGGCCCAACTTGCCCTTTGGAAAGAAGACTGCACGTTGTGCCTTTCAGCTCTCAGGCAATGTAGCACACCCAGAGCAGAAGTTCTACTTCAGCCAGATCAGGCCTGCAAAGAAACTGCGTTTCACAGGCCTTTGTAGGAGATGTTCCCGGTAGGCTGTAAGAGCACTGTGCAGAACGAGCTGTTTCTTAGCTTCCCAAGGAGCTGGAAGCAAGATGCTTTGGGGCCTCTCTCCCCCTTTGAATACAAGGCAGGGCCTTGTGCATTGAAGCTCTAGGGCGATGTACAACACCCAGATCATAAGTTCTACTTCAGCCAGATCAGGCCTGCAAAGAAATTGCGTTTCACAGGCCTTTGTAAGAGATGTTCCCGGTAGGCTGTAAGAGCAATGACCACAGCAAGTTGTTTCTTAGCTTCCCATAGAGCTGGAAGCAAAATTCTTTAGTGCCTCTCTCCAGTGGATACAAGGTATCGCCTTGTGCATGGAAGCTCTAGGGCAATGTAGCACACCCAGAGGAGAAGTTCTACGTCAGTCAGATCAGGCCTGGAAAGAAAGTGCGTGTCACAGGCCTTTGTAAGAGATGTTCCCGGTAGGCTGTAAGAGCACTGTGCAGAGCGAGTTGTTTCTTAGCTTCACAAAATGATTTAAGCAAGATTTTTGGGGCGTATCTCCGTCTTTGGAAATGATTCAGCACTTTGTGCCTTGGAGCTCTAGGGCAATTTAGCACACCGAGAGCAGAGTTTCTACTTCACCCAGATCAGGCCTGCAAAGGAACTGCGTTTCACAGGCCTTTGTAAGAGATGTTATTGGTAGGCTGTAAGAGAACTGTGCCGAGCGAGTTGTGTCTTAGCTTCCCAAGGAGCTGGAAGCAAGATGCTTTGGGACCTGTCTCCCCCTTTGGATACAAGGCAGGGCCTTGTGCGTTGAAGCTCTAGGGCAATGTACAACACCCAGAGCATAAGTTCTACTTCAGCCAGATCAGGCCTGCAAAGAAACTGCGTTTCACAGGCCTTGGTAAGAGATGTTCCCGGTAGTCTGTAAGAGCACTGTCCACAGCGAGTTGTTTCTAAGCTTCCCGAAGAGCTGGAAGCAAGATGCTTTTGGGCCTCTCTCCAGTTTGGGTACAAGGCAGGGCCTTGTGCATGGAAGCTCTAGGGCAATGTAGCACACCCAGAGGAGAAGTTCTACTTCAGCCAGATCAGGCCTTCAAGGAAACTGCGTTTCACAGGACTTTGTAAGAGATGTTCCCGGTAGGCTGTAAGAGCACTGTGCAGAGCGAGTTGTTTCTTAGCTTCCCAAAGAGCTGGAAACAAGATGCTTTGGGGCGTATCTCCGTCTTTGGAAATGATTCAGCACTTTGTGCCTTGGAGCTTAGGGCAATTTAGCACACCGAGAACAGAGTTTCTACTTCACCCAGATCAGGCCTGCAAAGGAACTGCGTTTCACAGACCTTTGTAAGTGATGTTATTGGTAGGCTGTAAGAGAACTGTGCCGAGCGAGTTGTGTCTTAGCTTCCCAAGGAGCTGGAAGCAAGATGCTTTGGGACCTGTCTCCCCCTTTGGATACAAGGCAGGGCCTTGTGCGTTGAAGCTCTAGGGCAATGTACAACACCCAGAGCATAAGTTCTACTTCAGCCAGATCAGGCCTGCAAAGAAACTGCGTTTCACCAGCCTTGGTAAGAGATGTTCCCGGTAGTCTGTAAGAGCACTGTCTACAGCGAGTTGTTTCTAAGCTTCCCGAAGAGCTGGAAGCAAGATGCTTTTGGGCCTCTCTCCAGTTTGGGTACAAGGCAGGGCCTTGTGCATGGAAGCTCTAGGGCAATGTAGCACACCCAGAGGAGAAGTTCTACTTCAGCAAGATCAGGCCTTCAAGGAAACTGCGTTTCACAGGACTTTGTAAGAGATGTTCCCGGTAGGCTGTAAGAGCACTGTGCAGAGCGAGTTGTTTCTTAGCTTCCCAAAGAGCTGGAAGCAAGATGCTTTGGGGCATCTCTCCCCCGTTGGATACAAGGCAGGGCCTTGTGCGTTGAAGCTCTAGGGCAATGAACAACACACAGAGAATAAGTTCTACTTCAGCCAGATCAGGCCTGCAAAGGAACTGCGTTTCACAGGCCTTTGTAAGAGATGTTCTAGGTAGGCTGTAAGAGCACTGTGCAGAGCGAATTGTTTATTAGCTTCCCAAAGACCTGGAAGCAAGATGCTTTTGGCCCAACTTGCCCTTTGGAAAGAAGACTGCACGTTGTGCCTTTCAGCTCTCAGGCAATGTAGCACACCCAGAGCAGAAGTTCTACTTCAGCCAGATCAGGCCTGCAAAGAAACTGCGTTTCACAGGCCTTTGTAGGAGATGTTCCCGGTAGGCTGTAAGAGCACTCTGTAGAGCGAGTTGTTTCTTAGCTTCCCAAAGAGCTGGAAACAAGATGCTTTGGGGCGTATCTCCGTCTTTGGAAATGATTCAGCACTTTGTGCCTTGGAGCTTAGGGCAATGTAGCACACCCACAGCAGAAGTTCTACTTCAGCCAGATCAGGCCTACAAAGCAACTGCGTTTAACACGCCTTTGTAAGAGATGTTTCTGGTAGGCTGTAAGAGCACTGTGCCGAGCGAGTTGTGTCTTAGCTTCCCAAAGGGCTGGAAGCAAGATGCTTTGGGGCCTATCTTCCACTCTGGAAACAAGGCAGGGCTTTGTGCCTTGAAGCTCTATGGCAATGTAGCTCTCCCACAGCAGAAGTTGTACTTCAGCTAGATAAGGCCTGCAAAGGCATTGCGTTTCACAGGCCTTTGTAAGAGATGTTCCCGGTAGGCTGTAAGAGCACTGTGCAGAACGAGCTGTTTCTTAGCTTCCCAAGGAGCTGGAAGCAAGATGCTTTGGGGCCTCTCTCCCCCTTTGAATACAAGGCAGGGCCTTGTGCATTGAAGCTCTAGGGCGATGTACAACACCCAGATCATAAGTTCTACTTCAGCCAGATCAGGCCTGCAAAGAAATTGCGTTTCACAGGCCTTTGTAAGAGATGTTCCCGGTAGGCTGTAAGAGCAATGACCACAGCAAGTTGTTTCTTAGCTTCCCATAGAGCTGGAAGCAAAATTCTTTAGTGCCTCTCTCCAGTGGATACAAGGTATCGCCTTGTGCATGGAAGCTCTAGGGCAATGTAGCACACCCAGAGGAGAAGTTCTACGTCAGTCAGATCAGGCCTGGAAAGAAAGTGCGTGTCACAGGCCTTTGTAAGAGATGTTCCCGGTAGGCTGTAAGAGCACTGTGCAGAGCGAGTTGTTTCTTAGCTTCCCAAAGAGCTGGAAGCAAGATGCTTTGGGGCCCAACTCGCCCTTTGGAAAGAAGACTGCACGTTGTGCCTTTCAGCTCTCAGGCAATGTAGCACACCCAGAGCAGTAGTTCTACTTCAGCCAGATCAGGCCTGCAAAGAAACTGCGTTTCACAGGCCTTTGTAGGAGATGTGCCCGGTAGGCTGTAAGAGCACTGTGTAGAGCGAGTTGTTTCTTAGCTTCCCAAAGAGCTGGAAGCAAGATGCTTCGGGGCGTATCTCCGTCTTTGGAAATGATTCAGCACTTTGTGCCTTGGAGCTTAGGGCAATGTAGCACACCCACAGCAGAAGTTCTACTTCATCCAGATCAGGCCTGCAAAGAAACTGCGTTTCACAGGCCTTTGTAAGAGATGTTCCCGGTAGACTGTAAGAGCACTGTGCAGAGCGAATTGTTTATTAGCTTCCCAAAGACCTGGAAGCAAGATGCTTTTGGCCCAACTTGCCCTTTGGAAAGAAGACTGCACGTTGTGCCTTTCAGCTCTCAGGCAATGTAGCACACCCAGAGCAGAAGTTCTACTTCAGCCAGATCAGGCCTGCAAAGAAACTGCGTTTCACAGGCCTTTGTAGGAGATGTTCCCGGTAGGCTGTAAGAGCACTCTGTAGAGCGAGTTGTTTCTTAGCTTCCCAAAGAGCTGGAAACAAGATGCTTTGGGGCGTATCTCCGTCTTTGGAAATGATTCAGCACTTTGTGCCTTGGAGCTTAGGGCAATGTAGCACACCCACAGCAGAAGTTCTACTTCAGCCAGATCAGGCCTACAAAGCAACTGCGTTTAACACGCCTTTGTAAGAGATGTTTCTGGTAGGCTGTAAGAGCACTGTGCCGAGCGAGTTGTGTCTTAGCTTCCCAAAGGGCTGGAAGCAAGATGCTTTGGGCCCTATCTTCCACTCTGGAAACAAGGCAGGGCTTTGTGCCTTGAAGCTCTATGGCAATGTAGCTCTCCCACAGCAGAAGTTGTACTTCAGCTAGATAAGGCCTGCAAAGGCATTGCGTTTCACAGGCCTTTGTAAGAGATGTTCCCGGTAGGCTGTAAGAGCACTGTGCAGAGCGAGTTGTTTCTTAGCTTCCCAAAGAGCTGGAAACAAGATGCTTTGGCGCCTCTCTCCGTCTTTGGAAATAATGCAGCACTTTGTGGCTTCGAGCTCTAGCGCAATGTAGCACACCAACAGCTGGAGTTCAACTTCAGACAGATCAGGCCTGCAAAGAAACTGCGTTACACAGCCCTTTGTAAGAGATGTTCCCGGTAGGCTGTAAGAGCACTCTGCACAGTGAGTTGTTTCTTAGCGTCCCAAAGAGCTGGAAGCAAGATGCTTTAGGGCCTCTCTCCAGTTTGGATACAAGGCACGGCCTTGTGCATGGAAGCTCTAGGGCAATGTACAACACCTAGAGCATAAGTTCTATTTAAGGCAGATCAGGCCTGGAAAGGAACTGCGTTTCGTAGGCGTTTGTAAGAGATGTTCTCGGTAGGCTGTAAGAGCACTGTGCAGAGCGAGTTGTTTCTTAGCTTCCCAAAGAGCTGGAAGCAAGATGCTTTGGGGCCCAACGCGCTTTTGGGAAAGAAGCCTGCACGTTGTGCCTTTCAGCTCTAGGGCAATGTAGCACACCCAGAGCAGAAGTTTTACTTCAGCCAGATCAGGCCTGCAAAGGAACTGCGTTTCACAGGCCTTTGGAAGTGATGTTCCCTGTAGGCTGTAAGAGCACTGTGCAGAGCGAGTTGATTCTTAGCTCCCCAAAGAGCTGGAAGCAAGATGCTTTGGGGCCTCTCACCGTCTTTGGAAATAAGTCAGCACTTTGTGCCTTTCAGCTCTAGGGCAATGTAGCACACTCAGAGCAGAAGTTCTACTTCAGCCAGGTCAGGCCTGCAAAGAAACTGCGTGTCACAGGCCTTTGTAAGAGGTGTTTCCGGTAGGCTGTAAGAGCACTGTGCAGAGCGAGGTGTTTCTTAGCTTCCCAAAGAGCTGAAAGCAAGATGCTTTGGGGCGTATCTTCGTCTTTGGAAATGATTCAGCACTTTGTGCCTTGGAGCTCTAGGGCAATGTAGCACACCCAGAGCAGAAGTTCTACTTCAGCCAGATCAGGCCTGCAAAGGAACTGCGTTTCACAGGCCTTTGTAAGAGATATTCCCGGTAGGCTGTAAGAGCACTGTGCAGAGCGAGTTCTTTCTTAGCTTCCAAGAGAGCCGGAAGCAAGATGCTTTGGGGCCCAACTCGCCCTTTGGAAACAAGACTGCACGTTGTGCATTTCAGCTCTAGGGCAATGTAGCACACCAAGAGCAGAAGTTCTACTTCAGCCAGATCAGACCTGCAAAGAAACTGCGTTTCACAGTCCTTTGTAAGAGATGTTCCCGATATGGTGTAATAGCACTGTGCACAGTAAGTTGTTTCTTAGCGTCCCAAAGAGCTGGAAGCAAGATGCTTTAGGGCCTCTCTCCAGTTTGGATACAAGGCAGGGCCTTGTGCATGGAAGCTCTAGGGCAATGTAGCACTCCCAGAGCAGAAGTTCTACTTCAGCCACATCAGGCCTGCAAAGGAACTGCGTTTCGCAGGCCTTTGTAAGAGATGTTCTCGGTAGGCTGTAAGAGCATTGTGCACAGCGAGTTGTTTCATACCTTCCCAAATCGCTGGAAGCAAGATTCTTTAGGGCCTCTCTCCAGTTTCTATACAAGACAGGGCCTTGTGCCTTTCAGCTCTAGGGCAATGTAGCACACCCAGGTGAGAAGTTCTACTTCAGCCACATCAGGCCTGCAAAGAAACTTCGTTTCACAGGCCTTTGTAAGAGATGTTCCCGGAAGGCTGTAATAGCACTGTGCAGAGCGAGTTGTTTCTTAGCTTCCCAAAGAGCTGGAAGCAACATGCTTTGGGGCCGAACTCGCCCTTTGGAAAGAAGACTGCACGTTGTGCCTTTCAGCTCTAGGGCAATGTAGCACACCCAGAGCAGACGTTCTACTTCAGCCAGATCAGGCCTGCAAAGAAACTGCGTTTCACAAACCATTGTAAGAGATGTTCCTGGTAGGCTGCAAGAGCACTGTGCAGAGCGAGTTGTTTCTTAGCTTCCCAAAGAGCTGGAAGCAAGATGCTTTGGGGCCCAACTCGCCCTTTGGAAAGAAGACTGCACGTTGTGCCTTTCAGCTCTAGGGCAATGTAGCACACCCAGAGCAGACGTTCTACTTCAGCCAGATCAGGCCTGCAAAGAAACTGCGTTTCACAAACCTTTGTAAGAGATGTTCCTGGTAGGCTGTAAGAGCACTGTGCAGAGCGAGTTGTTTCTTAGCTTCCCAAAGAGCTGGAAGCAAGATGCTTTTGGCCCAACTCGCCCTTTGGAAAGAAGACTGCATGTTGTGCCTTTCAGCTCTCGGGCAATGTAGCACACCCAGAGCAGAAGTTCTACTTCAGCCAGATCAGTCCTGCAAAGAGACTGCGTTTCACAGGCCTTTGTGAGAGATGTTCCCGGTTGGCTGTAAGAGCACTGTGCAGAGTGAGTTGTTTCTTAGCTTCCCAAAGAGCTGGAAGCAAGATGCTTCGGGGCCTCTCTCCAGTTTGGATACAAGACAGGGCCTTGTGCATGGAAGCTCTAGGGCAATGTAGCACACCAAGAGCATAAGTTCTACTTCAGCCACATCAGGCCTGCAAAGGAACTGCGTTTCACAGGCTTTGTAAGAGATGTTCTCGGTAGGCTGTAAGAGCACTGTGCACAGCGAGTTGTTTTTTAGATTCCCAAAGAGCTGGAAGCAAGATTCTTTGGTTCCTCACTCCCCCTTTGGATACAAGACAGAGCTTTTTGCCTTGAAGCTCTAGGGCATTGTAGAACACCCACAGCAGAAGTTCTACTTCAGCCAGATCAGGCCTGCAAAGAAACTGAGTTTCACAGGCCTTTTTAAGAGATGTTCCCGGTAGGCTGAAAGAGCACTGAGCAGAGCGAGTTGTTTCTTTGCTTCCCAAAGAGCTGGAAGCAAGATGCTTTGGGGCCTCTGTCCGTCTTTGGAAATAATGCAGCACTTTGTGCCTTGGTGCTCTAGGGCAATGTAGCACACTCAGAGCAGAAGTTCTACTTCATCCAGATGAGGCCTGCAATGAAACTGCGTTTCACAGGCCTTTTGTAAAGATGTTCCCGGTAGGCTGTAAGAGCACTGTGCAGAGCGAGCTGTTTCTTAGCTTCCCAAAGAGGTGGAAGCAAGAGGCTTTAGGGCCTCTCTCCCCCTTTGGATACATGCAGGGCCTTGTGCGTTGAAGCTCTAGGGCAATGTACAACACCCAGAGCATAAGTTCTACTTCAGCCAGATCAGGCCTGCAAGGGAACTGCGTTTCACAGGCCTTTGTAAGAGATGTTCTCGGTAGGCTGTAAGAGCACTGTGCACAGCGGGTTGTTTCTTAGCTTCCCAAAGAGCTGGAAGCAAGATGCTTTGGGGCCTCCCTTCCCCTTTGGATGCAAGACTGGTCTTTGTGCCTTGAAGCTCTAGGGCAATGAAGAACACCCACAGCAGAACTTCTTTTAGCCAGATCACGCCTGCAAAGAAACTGCGTTTCACAGGCCTTTGTAACAAATGTTCTCGGTAGGCTGTAAGAGCACTGTGCACAGCGAGCTGTTTCATACCTTCCCAAATCGCTGGAAGCAAGATTCTTTAGGGCCTCTCTCCAGGTGGATACAAGGTAGGGCCTTGTGCATGGAAGCTCTAGGGCAATGTAGCACACCCAGAGCAGAAGTTCTACTTCAGCCAGATCAGGCCTGCAAAGAAACTGCGTTTCACAGGCCTTTGTAAGAGATGTTCCCGGTAGGCTGTAGGAGCACTGTGCAGAGCGAGTTGATTCTTAGCTTCACAAAAGCTTTAAGCAAGATGGTTTGGGGCGTATCTCCGTCTGTGGAAATGATTCAGCACTTTGTGCCTTGGAGCTCTAGGGCAATTTAGCACACCCAGAGCAGAGTTTCTACTTCACCCAATCAGGCCTGCAAAGAAACTGCGTTTCACAGCCCTTTGTAAGAGATGCTCACAGTAGGCTGTACTACCAGTGTGCACAGCGAGTTGTTTTTTAGCTTCCCAAAGTCCTGGAAGCAAGAAGCTTTGGGGCCCAACTCGCCCTTTGGAAAGAAGCCTGCACGTAGTGCCTTAAAGCTCTATTGCAATGTAGAACACCCAGAGCAGAAGTTCTACTTCAGCCAGATCAGCCTGCAAAGGAACTGCGTTTCACAGGCCTTTGTAAGAGATGTTCTCGGTAGGCTGTAAGAGCACTGTGCAGAGCGAGTTGTTTATTAGCTTCCCGAAGAGCTGGAAGCAAGATGCTTTAGGGCCTCTCTCCAGTTTGGATACAAGGCAGGGCCTTGTGCCTGGAAGCTCTAGGGCAATGTAGCACACCCAGAGCATAAGTGCTACTTCAGCCAGATCAGGACTGCAAAGAAACTGCGTTTCGCAGGCCTTTGGAAGAGATGTTCCCGGTAGGCTGTAGGAGCACTCTGCTGAGCGAGTTGATTCTTAGCTTCACAAAAAGCTTTAAGCAAGATTTTTGGGGCATATCTCCGTCTTTGGAAATGATTCAGCACCATGTGCCTTGGAGCTGTAGGGCAATTTAGCACACCCACAGCAGAAGTTCTACTTCACCCAGATCAGGCCTGTAAGGAACTGCGTTTCACAGGCCTTTGTAAGAGATGCTCACAGTAGGCTGTAATACCACTGTGCAAAGCGAGTTGTTCTTTAGCTTCCCAAAGAGCTGGAAGCAAGAAGCTTTGGGGCCCAACTCGCCCTTTGGAAAGAAGCCTGCATGTAGTGCCTTACAGCTATAGGGCAATGTAGCACACCCACAGCAGAAGTTCTACTTCAGCCAGATCAGGCCTGCAAAGGAACTGCGTTTCACAGGCCTTTGTAAGAGATGTTCCCGATATGGAGTAATAGCACTGTGCACAGTGAGTTGTTTCTTAGCGTCCCAAAGAGCTGGAAGCAAGATGCTTTAGGGCCTCTCTCCAGTTTGGATACAAGGCAGGGCCTTGTGCATATAAGCTCTAGGGCAATGTAACACACTCAGAGCAGAAGTTCTACTTCACCCAGATCAGGCCTGCAAAGAAGCTGCGTTTCACACGTCTTTGTAAGAGATGTTCCTGGTAGGCTGTAAGAGCACTGTGCACAGCGAGTTGTTTCTTAGCTTCCCATACACCTGGAAGCAAGATGCTTTAGGGCCTCTCTCCAGTTTGGATACAAGACTGGGCCTTGTGCATGGAAGCTCTAGGGCAATGTAGCACTCCCACAGCAGAAGTTCTACTTCAGCCACATCTGGCCTGCAAAGTTACTTCGTTTCACAGGCCTTTGTAAGAGATGTTGTCGGTAGGCTGTAAGAGCACTGTGCACAGTGAGTTGTTTCATACCTTCCCAAATCGCTGAAAGCAAGATTATTTAGGGCCTCTCTCCAGGTGGATACAAGGTAGGGCCTTGTGCATGGAAGCTCTAGGGCAATGCAGCACACCCAGAGCAGAAGTTCTACTTCAGCCAGATCAGGCCTGCAAAGAAACTGCGTGTCACAGGCCTTTGTGAGAGATGATCTCGGTAGGCTGTCAGAGCACTGTGCAGAGCGAGTTGAAAATTAGCCTCCCAAAGAGCTGGAAGCAAGATACTTTGGGGCCTCTCTTCCCCTTTGTAAACAAGGCTGGGCTTTGTGCCTTGAAGCTCTAGGGCAATGTAGCACACCCAGAGCAGAAGTTCTACTTCAGCCAGACCAGGCCGGCAAAGAAACTGCGTGTCACAGGCCTTTGTGAGAGATGTTTCCGGTAGGCTGTAAGAGCACTGTGCAGAGCGAGTTGTTTCTTAGCTTCCCAAAGAGCTGGAAGCAAGATGCTTTGGGGCGTATCTCCGTCTTTGGAAATGATTCAGCACTTTGTGCCTTGGAGCTCTAGGGCAATGTAGCACACCCAGAGCAGAAGTTCTACTTCAGCCAGATCAGGCCTGCAAAGGAACTGCGTTTCACAGGCCTTTGTAAATGATGTTCCCGGTAGGCTGTAAGAGCACTGTGCAGAACGAGTTGTTTCTTAGCTTCCCAAAGAGCTGGAAGCAAGATGCTTTGGGGCCCAACCCGCCTTTGGGAAAGAAGCCTGCACGTTGTGCCTTTCAGCTCTAGGGCAATGTAGCACCCCCAGAGCAGAAGTTCTACTTCAGCCACATCAGGCCTGCAAAGGAACTGCGTTTCACAGGCCTTTGGAAGAGATGTTCCCGGTAGGCTGTAAGAGCACTGTGCAGAGCGAGTTGTTTCTTAGCTTCCCAAAGAGCTGGAAGCAAAATGCTTTGGGGCCCAACTCGCCCTTTGGAAAGAGGACTGCACGTTGTGCCTTTCAGCTCTAGGTCAATGTAGCACACCCAGAGCAGAAGTTCTACTTCAGTCAGATCAGGCCTGCAAAGAAACTGCGTTTCACAGGCCTTTGTAAGAGATGTTCCCGGTAGGCTGTAAGAGCACTGTGCAGAGCGAGTTGTTTCTTAGCTTCCCAAAGAGCTGGAAGCAAAATGCTTTGGGGCCCAACTCGCCCTTTGGAAAGAGGACTGCACGTTGTGCCTTTCAGCTCTAGGTCAATGTAGCACACCCAGAGCAGAAGTTCTACTTCAGCCACATCAGGCCTGCAAAGAAACTGCGTTTCACAGGCCTTAGTAAGAGATGTTCCCGGTAGGCTGGAAGAGCATTGTGCACAGCGAGTTGTTTCTTAGCTTCCCATGGAGCTGGAAGCGAGATGCTTTAGGGCCTCTCTCCAGTTTGGATACAAGACAGGGCCTTGTGCATGGAAGCTCTAGGGCAATGTAGCACACCCAGAGCAGAAGTTCTACTTGAGCCAGATCAGGCCTGAAAAGAAACTGCGTGTCACAGGCCTTTGTAAGAGATGTTCCCAGTAGGCTGTAAGAGCTCTGTGCAGAGCGAGTTGTTTCTTAGCTTCCCAAAGAGCTGGAAGCTAGATGCTTTGTGCCCCACTCACCCTTTGAAAAAAAGACTGCACTTTGTACCTTTCAGTTCTAGGGCAATGTTGCACAGCCAGAGCAGAAGTTCTACTTCAGCTAGATCAGGCCTGCAAAGAAACTGCGTTTCACAGGCCTTTGTAAGAGATGTTCCCGGTAGGCTGTAAGAGCACTGTGCAGAGCGAGTTGTTTCTTAGCTTCCCAAAGAGCTGGAAGCAAGATGCTTTGGGGCATATCTCCGTGTTTGGAAATGATTCAGCACTTTGTGCCTTGGAGCTCTAGGGCAACGTAGCACACCCAGAGCAGAAGTTCTACTTCAGCCAGATCAGGCCTGCAAATGAACTGCGTTTCACAGGCCTTTGTCAGAGATGTTCCCGGTAGGCTGTAAGAGCACTGTGCAGAGCAAGTTGTTTCTTAGCTTCCCAAAGAGCTGGAAGCAAGATGCTTTAGGGCCTCTCTCCAGTTTGGATACAAGGCACGGCCTTGTGCATGGAAGCTCTAGGGCAATGTACAACACCTAGAGCATAAGTTCTATTTCAGGCAGATCAGGCCTGGAAAGGAACTGCGTTTCGCAGGCCTTTGTAAGAGATGTTCTCGGTAGGCTGTAAGAGCACTGTGCAGAGCAAGTTGTTTCTTAGCTTCCCAAAGAGCTGGAAGCAAGATGCTTTGGCGCCCAACTCGCCCTTTGGAAAGAAGACTGCACGTTGTGCCTTTCAGCTCTAGGTCAATGTAGCACACCCAGAGCAGAAGTTCTACTTCAGCCAGATCAGGCCTGCAAAGAAACTGCGTTTCACAGCCCTTTGTAAGAGATGTTCCCGGTATGGTGTAATAGCACTGTGCACAGTGAGTTGTTTCTTAGCGTCCCAAAGATCTGGAAGCAAGATGCTTTAGGGCCTTTCTCCAGTGTGGATACAAGGCAGGGCCTTGAGCCTTGAAGCTCTAGGGCAATGTAGCACACCCACAGCTGAAGTTCAACTTCAGCCACATCAGGCCAGCAAAGAAACTGCGTTTCACAGGCCTTTTGTAAGAGATGTTCCCTGTAGGCTGTAAGAGCACTGTGCAGGGCGAGCTGTTTCTTAGCTTCCCAAAGAGCTGGAAGCAAGATGCTTTGGGGCCTCTCTCCCCCTTTGGATACAAGGCAGGGCCTTGTGCGTTGAAGCTCTTGGGCAAGGCACAACACCCAGAGCATAAGTTCTACTTCAGCCAGATCAGGCCTGCAAAGGAACAGCGTTTCACAGGCCTTTGTAAGAGATGTTCTCGGTAGGCTGTAAGAGCACTGTGCACAGCGAGTTGTTTCTTAGCTTCCCAAAGAACTGGAAGCCAAAAGCTTTGGGGCCCAACTCGCACTTTGGAAAGAAGCCTGCACGTAGTGCCTTACAGCTCTAGGGCAATGTAGCACACCCAGAGCAGAAGTTCTACTTCAGCCAGATAAGGCCTGCAAAGAAACTGCGTGTCACAGGCCTTTGTGAGAGATGATCTCGGTAGGCTGTAAGAGCACTGTGAGGAGCGAGTTGAAAATTAGCCTCCCAAAGAGCTGGAAGCAAGATACTTTGGGGCCTCTCTTCCCCTTTGTAAACAAGGCTGGGCTTTGTGCCTTGAAGCTCTAGGGCAATGTAGCACACCCAGAGCAGAAGTTCTACTTCAGCCAGACCAGGCCGGCAAAGAAACTGCGTGTCACAGGCCTTTGTGAGAGATGTTTCTGGTAGGCTGTAAGAGCACTGTGCAGAGCGAGTTGTTTCTTAGCTTCCCAAAGAGCTGGAAGCAAGATGCTTTGGGGCGTATCTCCGTCTTTGGAAATGATTCAGCACTTTGTGCCTTGGAGCTCTAGGGCAATGTAGCACACCCAGAGCAGAAGTTCTACTTCAGCCAGATCAGGCCTGCAAAGGAACTGCGTTTCACAGGCCTTTGTAAATGATGTTCCCGGTAGGCTGTAAGAGCACTGTGCAGAGCGAGTTATTTCTTAGCTTCCCAAAGAGCTGGAAGCAAGATGCTTTGGGGCCCAACCCGCCTTTGGGAAAGAAGCCTGCACGTTGTGCCTTTCAGCTCTAGGGCAATGTAGCACCCCCAGAGCAGAAGTTCTACTTCAGCCACATCAGGCCTGCAAAGTAACTGCGTTTCACAGGCCTTTGGAAGAGATGTTCCCGGTAGGCTGTAAGAGCACTGTGCAGAGCGAGTTGTTTCTTAGCTTCCCAAAGAGCTGGAAGCAAAATGCTTTGGGCCCAACTCGCCCTTTGGAAAGAGGACTGCACGTTGTGCCTTTCAGCTCTAGGTCAATGTAGCACACCCAGAGCAGAAGTTCTACTTCAGTCAGATCAGGCCTGCAAAGAACCTGCGTTTCACAGGCCTTTGTAAGAGATGTTCCCAGTAAGCTGTAGGAGCACTGTGCAGAGCGAGTTGATTCTTAGCTTCACAAAAAGCTTTAAGCAAGATTCTTTGGGGCGTATCTCGGTCTTTGGAAATGATTCAGCACTTTGTTCCTTGGAGCTCTAGGGCAATTTAGCACACCCAGAGCAGAGTATCTACTTCACACAGATCAGGCCTGCAAAGAAACTGCGTTTCACAGCCCTTTGTAAGAGATGTTCCCAGTATGGTGTAATAGCACTGTGCACAGTGAGTAATTTCTTAGCGTCCCAAAGAGATGGAAGCAAGATGCTTTAGGGCCTTTCTCCAGTTTGGATACAAGGCAGGGCCTTGAGCATTGAAGCTCTAGGGCAATGTAGCACACCCACAGCAGAAGTTCTACTTCAGCCAGATCAGGCCTGCAAAGAAACTGCGTTTCACAGCCCTTTGTAAGAGATGTTCCCGGTAGACTGTAAGAGCCCTGTGCATAGCGAGTTGTTTCTTAGATTCCCGAAGAGCTGGAAGCAAGATGCTTTAGGGCCTCTCTCCAGTTTGGATACAAGGCAGGGCCTTGTGCATGGAAGCTCTAGGGCAATGTACAACACCTAGAGAATAAGTTCTACTTCAGGCAGATCCGTTCTGCAAAGGAACTGCGTTCCACAGGCCTTTGTAAGAGATGTTCTCGGTAGGCTGTAAGAGCACTGTGCAGAGCGAGTTGTTTCTTAGCTTCCCAAAGAGCTGGAAGCAAGATGCTTTGGGGCCTCACTCCCTCTTTGGATACAAGACTCGGCTTTGTGCCTTGAAGCTCTAGGGCATTGTAGAACTCCCACAGCAGAAGTTCTACTTCAGCCAGATCAGGCCTGCAAAGAAACTGCGTTTCACAGGCCTTTTAAGAGATGTTCCCGGTAGTCTGTAAGAGCACTGAGCAGAGCGGTTTGTTAGTTAGATTTCCAAAGTGCTGGAAGCAAGATGCTTTGGATCCCAGCTCGCCCTTGAATAGAAGCCTGCACATTGTGCCTTTCAGCTATAGGGCAATGTAGCACACCCAGAGCAGAAGTTCTACTTCAGCCCGATCAGGCCTGCAAAGAAACTGCGTGTCACAGTCCTTTGTAAGAGATGTTCCCGGTAGGCTGTAAGAGCAGTGTGCAGAGCGAGTTGTTTCTTAGCTTCCCAAAGAGCTGGAAGCAAGATGCTTTTGGCCCAACTTGCCCTTTGGAAAGAAGACTGCACGTTGTGCTTTTCAGCTCTCGGGCCATGTAGCACACCCAGAGCAGAAGTTCTACTTCAGCCAGATCAGGCCTGCAAAGAAACTGCGTTTCACAGGCCTTTGTAGGAGATGTGCCCGGTAGGCTGTAAGAGCACTGTGCAGAGTGAGTTGTTTCTTAGCTTCCCAAAGAGCTGGAAGCAAGATGCTTTGGGGCCAAACTCGCCCTTTGGAAAGAAGACTGCACGTTGTGCCTTTCAGCTCTAGGGCAATGTAGCACACCCACAGCAGAAGTTCTACTTCAGCCAGATCAGGCCTGCAAAGAAACTGCGTTTCACAGGCCTTTGTAAGAGATATTCCCGGTAGGCTGTAAGAGCACTGTGCAGAGCGAGTTGTTTCTTAGCTTCCCAAAGAGCTGGAAGCAAGATGCTTTTGGGCGTATCTCCGTCTTTGGAAATGATGCAGCACTTTGTGCCTTGGAGCTCTAGGGCAATGTAGCACAAACACAGCAGAAGTTCTACTTCAGCCAGATGAGGCCTGCAAAGAAACTTCATTTCACCGGACTTTGTAAGAGATGTTTTCGGTAGGCTGTAAGAACACTGTGCAGTGCGAGTTGTTTCTTAGCTTCCCAAAGAACTGGAAGCAAGATGATTTGGGGCCTCACTCCACCTTTGGATACAAGACTGGGCTTTGTGCCTTGAAGCTCTAGGGCAATGAAGAACACACACAGCAGAAGTTCTGCTTCAGGCAGATCACGCCTGCAAAGAAACTGCGTTTCACAGGCCTTTGTAAGCGATGTTCCCGGTAGGCTGCAAGAGCACTGTGCACAGCGAGTTGTTTCTTAGCTTCCCGAAGAGCTGGAAGCAAGATGCTTTAGGGCCTCTCTCCAGTTTGGATACAAGGCAGGACCTAGTGCATGGAAGCTATAGGGCAATGTAGCACACCCAGAGCAGAAGTGCTACTTCAGCCAGATCAGGACTGCTAAGAAACTGCGTTTCACAGGCCTTTGTAAGAGATGTTCCCGGTAGGCTGTAGCAGCACTGTGCAGAGCGAGTTGATTCTTAGCTTCACAGAAAGCTTTAAGCAAGATGTTTTGGGGCATATCTCCGTCTTCGGAAATGATTCAGCACTTTGTGCCTTGGAGCTCTAGGGCAATGTAGCACAGCCACAGCAGAACTTCTACTTCAGCCATATCAGGCCTGAAAAGAAATTGCGTTTCACAGGCCTTTGTAAGAGATGTTCCCGGTAGGCTGTGAGAGCACTGTGCACAGCGAGTTGATTCTCAGCTTCCCAAAGAGCTGGAAGCAAGATTCTTTTTGGCCTCCCTCCCTCTTGGATACAAGACTTGGCTTTGTGCTTTGAAGCTCTAGGGCAATGAAGAACACCCACAGCAGAACTTCTTTTATCCAGATCACGCCTTCAATGAAACTGCGTTTCACAGGCCTTTGTAAGAGATGTTCCCGGTAGGCTGTAAAAGCACTGTTCATAGCGAGTTGTTTCTTAGCTTCCCATAGAGCTGGAAGCAAGATGCTTTAGGGCCTCTCTCCAGTTTGGATACAATACAGGGCCTTGTGCATGGAAGCTCTAGGGTATTGTAGCACACACAGAGCAGAAGTTCTACTTCAGCCAGATCAGGCCTGCAAAGAAACTGCGTTTCACAGGCCTTTGTAAGAGATAAGCCCTGTAGGCTGTAAGAGCTCTGTGCAGAGCGAGATGTTTCTAAGCTTCCCGAAGAGCTGGAAGCAAGATGCTTTAGGGCCTCTCTCCAGTTTGGTTACAAGGCAGGGCCTTGTGCATGGAAGCTCTAGGGCAATGTAGCACACCCAGAGCAGAAGTTCTACTTCAGCAAGATCAGGCCTGCAAGGAAACTGCGTTTCACAGGCCTTTGTAGGAGCTGTTCCCCGTAGGCTGTAAGAGCAATGTGCAGAGCGAGTTGTTTCTTAGCTTCCCAAAGAGCTGGAAGCAAGATGCTTTGGGGCCTCCCTCCCCCTTTGGATACAAGACTGGGCTTTGTGCCTTGAAGCTCTAGGGCAATGAAGAACACACACAGCAGAAGTTCTACTTCAGCCAGATCACGCCTGCAAAGAAACTGCGTTTCAGAGACCTTTGTAAGAGATGTTCCCGGTATGCTGCAAGAGCACTGTGCACAGCGAGTTGTTTCTTAGCTTCCCAAAGAGCTGGAAGCAAGATGCTTTAGGGCCTCTCTCCAGTTTGGATACAAGACAGGGCCTTGTGCCTTTCAGCTCTCGGGCAATGTAGCACACCCAGAGCAGAAGTTCTAATTCAGCCAGAGCAGGCCTGCAAAGAAATTTCGTTTCACTGGCCTTTGTAAGAGATGTTCCCGGTAGGCTGTAGGAGCACTGTGCTGAGAGATTTGATTCTTAGCTTCACAAAAAGCTTTAAGCAGGATGCTTTGGGGCGTATCTCCGTCTTTGGAAATGATTCAGCAATTTGTGCCTTGGAGCTCTAGGGCAATTTAGCACACCCAGAGCAGAGTTTCTACTTCACCCAGATCAGGCCTGCAAAGAAACTGCGTTTCACAGCCCTTTGTAAGAGATATTCCCGGTATGGTGTAATAGCACTGTGCACAGTGAGTTGTTTCTTAGCGTCCCAAAGAGCTGGAAGCAAGATGCTTTAGGGCCTTTCTCCAGTTTGGATACAAGGCAGGGCCTTGAGCCTTGAAGCTCTAGGGCAATGTAGCACACCCACAGCTGAAGTTCAACTTCAGCCAGATCAGGCCTGCAAAGAAACTGCGTTTCACAGGCCTTTTGTAACAGATGTTCCCGGTAGGCTGTAAGAGCACTGTCAGGCCGAGCTGTTTCTTAGCTTCCCAAAGAGCTGGAAGCAAAACACTTTGGGGCCTCTCTGCCCCTTTGGATACAAGGCAGGGCCTTGTGCGTTGAAGCTCTAGGGCAATGCACAACACCCAGAGCATAAGTTCTACTTCAGCCAGATCAGGCCTGCAAAGAAACTGCGTTTCACAGGCCTTTGTAAGAGATGTTCTCGGTAGGCTGTCAGAGCACTGTGCAGAGTGAGTTGTTTCTTAGCTTCCCAAAGAGCTGGAAGCAAGATGCTTTGGGGCCTCACTCCCCCTTTGGATACAAGACTCGGCTTTGTGCCTTGAAGCTCTAGGGCAATGTAGAACACCCACAGCAGAAGTTTTACTTCAGCGAGATCAGGCCTGCAAAGAAACTGCGTTTCACAGGCCTTTGTAAGAGATGTTCCCGGTAGGCTGTAAGAGCACTGTGCAGAGCGAGTTTTTTCTTAGCTTCCCAAAGAGATGGAAGCAAGATGGTTTTCGGCGTATCACCGTGTTTGGAAATGATTCAGCACTTTGTGCCTTGGAGCTCTAGGGCAATGGAGCACACCCAGAGCAGAAGTTCTACTTCAGCCAGATCAGGCCTGCAAAGGAACTGCATTTCACAGGACTTTGTAAGAGATGTTCACAGGAGGCTGTAATACCACTGTGCACAGCGAGTTGTTTCTTAGCTTCCCAATGAGCTGGAAGCAAGAAGATTTGGGGCCCAACTCACCCTTTGGAAAGAAGCCTGCACGTAGGGCCTTACAGCTCTAGGGCAATGTAGCACACCCAGAGCAGAGTTTCTACTTCACCCAGATCAGGCCTGCAAAGAAACTGCGTTTCACAGCCCTTTGTAAGAGATATTCCCGGTATGGTGTAATAGTACTGTGCACAGGGAGTTGTTTCTTAGCGTCCCAAAGAGCTCGAAGGAAGATGCTTTAGGGCCTTTCTCCAGTTTGGATACAAGGCAGGGCCTTGAGCCTTGAAGCTCTGGGGCAATGTAGCACACCCACAGCAGAAGTTCAACTTCAGCCAGATCAGGCCTGCAAAGAAACTGCGTTTCACAGGCCTTTTGTAAGAGATGTTCCCGGTAGGCTGTAAGAGCACTGTGCAGGGCGAGCTGTTTCTTAGCTTCCCAAAGAGCTGGAAGCAAGATGCTTTGGGGCCTCTCTCCCCCTTTGGATACAAGGCAGGGCCTTGTGCGTTGAAGCTCTAGGGCAATGCACAACACCCAGAGCATAAGTTCTACTTCAGCCAGATCAGGCCTGCAAAGGAACTGCGTTTCACAGGCCTTTGTAAGAGATGTTCTCGGTAGGCTGTAAGAGCACTGTGCACAGCGAGTTGTTTCTTAACTTCCCAAACAGCTGGAAGCAGGATGACTTGGGGCCTCCCTCCCCCTTTGGATACAAGACTGGGCTTTGTGCCTTGAAGCTCTAGGGCAATGAAGAACACCCACAGCAGAAGTTCTACTTCAGCCAGATCACGCCTGCAAAGAAACTGCGTTTCAAAGGCCTTTGTAAGCGATGTTCCCGGTAGGCTGCAAGAGCACTGTGTAGAGCGAGTTCTTTCTTAGCTTCCCAAAGAGCTAGAAGCAAGATGCTTTTGTCCCAACTTGCCCTTTGGAAAGAAGACTGCACGTTGTGCCTTTCAGCTCTCGGGCAATGTAGCACACGCAGAGCAGAAGTTCTACTTCAGCCAGATCAGGCCTGCAAAGAAACTGCGTTTCACAGGCCTTTTGTAAGAGATGTTCCCGGTAGGCTGTAAGAGCACTGTGCAGAGCGAGCTGTTTCTTAGGTTCCCAAAGAGCTGGAAGCAAGAGGCTTTGGGGCCTCTCTCCCTCTTTGGATACAAGGCAGGGCCTTGTGCGTTGAAGCTCTAGGGCAATGTACAACACCCAGAGCATAAGTTCTACTTCAGCCAGATCAGGCCTGCAAGGGAACTGCGTTTCTCAGGCCTTTGTAAGAAATGTTCTCGGAAGGCTGTAAAGGCACTGTGCACAGCGAGTTGTTTCTTAGCTTCCCAAAGAGCTGGAAGCAAGATGCTTTGTTGCCTCCCTCCCTCTTGGATACAAGACTTGGCTTTGTGCCTTGAAGCTCTAGGGCAATGAAGAACACCCACAGCAGAACTTCTTTTATCCAGATCACGCCTGCAAAGAAACTGCGTTTCACAGGCCTTTGTAAGAGATGTTCCCGGTAGGCTGTAAGAGCACAGTTCACAGCGAGTTGTTTCTTAGCTTCCCATAGAGCTGGAAGCAAGATGCTTTAGGGCCTCTCTCCAGTTTGGATACAAGACAGGGCCTTGTGCATGGAAGCTCTAGGGTAATGTAGCACACCCAGAGCATAAGTTCTACTTCAGCCAGATCAGGCCTGCAAGGGAACTGCGTTTCTCAGGCCTTTGTAAGTAATGTTCTCGGTAGGCTGTAAGAGCACTGTGCACAGCGAGTTGTTTCTTAGCTTCCCAAAGAGCTGGAAGCAAGATTCTTTTTGGCCTCCCTCCCTCTTGGATACAAGACGTGGCCTTGTGCCTTGAAGCTCTAGGGCAATGAAGAACACCCACAGCAGAACTTCTTTTATCCAGATCACGCCTGCAAAGAAACTGCGTTTCACAGGCTTTTGTAAGAGATGTTCCCGGTAGGCTGTAAAAGCACTGTTCATAGCGAGTTGTTTCTTAGCTTCCCATAGAGCTGGAAGCAAGATGCTTTAGGGCCTCTCTCCAGTTTGGATAAAATACAGGGCCTTGTGCATGGAAGCTCTAGGGTATTGTAGCACACCCAGAGCAGAAGTTCTACTTCAGCCACATCAGGCCTGCAAAGAAACTGCGTTTCACAGGCCTTTGTAAGAAATGTTCTTGGTAGGCTGTAAGAGCACTGTGCACAGCGAGCTGTTTCATACCTTCCCAAATCGCTGGAAGCAAGATTCTTTAGGTCCTCTCCAGGTGGATGCAAGGTAGGGCCTTGTGCATGGAAGCTCTAGGGCAATGTAGCACACCCAGAGCAGAAGTTCTACTTCAGCCAGATCAGACCTGCCAAGAAACTGCGTTCACAGTCCTTTGTAAGAGATGTTCCCGGTAGGCTGTAAGAGCACTGTGCAGAGCGAGTTGTTTCATAGCTTCCCAAAGAGCTGGAAGCAAGATGCTTTGGTTCCTCACTCCCTCTTTGGATACAAGACAGGGCTTTGTGCCTTGAAGCTCTAGGGCAATGTAGAACACCCACAGCAGAAGTTCTACTTCAGCCAGATCACGCCTGCAAAGAAACTGCGTTTCACAGGCCTTTTTAAGAGATGTTCCCGGTAGGCTGAAAGAGCACTGAGCAGAGCGAGTTGTTTCTTAGCTTTCCAAGAGGTGGAAGCAAGATGCTTTGGGGCCCAACTCGCCCTTTGGATAGAAGCCAGCACATTGTGCCTTTCAGCTCTAGGGCAATGTAGCACACACAGAGCAGAAGTTCTACTTCAGCCAGATCAGGCCTGCAAAGGAACTGCGTTTCACAGGCCTTTGTAAGACATCTTCCCGGTAGGCTGTAAGAGCACTGTGCACAGCCAGTTGTTTCTTAGCTTCCTAAAGAGCTAGAAGCATGATGCTTTGGGGCCTCTGTCCGTCTTTGGAAATAATGCAGCACATTGTGCCTTGGTGCTCTAGGGCAATGTAGAAAACCCAGAGCATAAGTTCTACTTCAGCCAGATCAGGCCTGCAAGGGAACTGCGTTTCACAGGCCTTTGTAAGAGATGTTCTCGGTAGGCTGTAAGATCACTGTGCACAGCGAGTTGTTTCTTAGCTTCCCAAAGAGCTGAAAGCAAGATTCTTTGGGGCCTCCCTCCCCCTTTGGATACAAGACTGGGCTTTGAGCCTTGAATCTCTAGGGCAATGAAGAACACCCACAGCAGAAGTTCTTTTAACCAGATCACGCCTGCAAAGAAACTGCGTTTCACAGGCCTTTGTAAGAGATGTTCCCGGTTGGCTGTAAGAGCACTGTGCAGAGTGAGTTGTTTCTTAGGTTCCCAAAGAGCTGGAAGTAAGATGCTTTGGGGACCAACTCGCCCTTTGGAAAGAAGCCTGCACGTTGTGCGTTTCAGCTCTAGGGCAATGTTGCACAAACAGAGCAGAAGTTCTACTTCAACCAGATCAGGCCTGCAAAGAAACTGCATTTCACAGGCCTTTGTAAGAGATGTTCCCGGTAGGCTGTAAGAGCACTGTGCAGAGTGAGTTGTTTCTTAGATTCCCAAAGAGCTGGAGGCAAGATGCTTTGGGGCATATCTCCGTCTTTGGAAATGATTCAGCACTTTGTGCCTTGGAGCTCTAGGGCAATTTAGCACACCCAGAGCAGAATTTCTACTTCACCCAGATCAGGTCTGCAAAGCAACTGCGTTTCACAGGCCTTTGTAAGAGATGTTTCTGGTAGGCTGTAAGAGCACTGTGCCGAGCGAGTTGTGTCTTAGCTTCCCAAAGGGCTGAAATCAAGATGCTTTGTGGCCTGTCTTCCCCTCTGGAAACAAGTCAGGGCTTTGTGCCTTGGAGCTCTATGGCAATGTAGCTCTCCCACAGCAGAAGTTGTACTTCAGCTAGATCAGGCCTGAAGAGGCATTGCGTTTCACAGGCCTTTGTAAGAGATGTTCCCGGTAGGCTGTAAGAGCACTGAGCACAGCGAGTTGCTTCTTAGCTTCCAATAGAGCTGGAAGCAAGATTCTTTAGGGCCTCTCTCCAGGTTGATAAAAGGTATGGCCTTGTGCATGGAATCTCTAGGGCAATGTAGCACACCCATAGGAGAAGTTCTACTTCAGCCAGATCACGCCTGCAAAGAAACTGCGTTTCACAGGCCTTTGTAAGACATGTTCCCGGTAGGCTGCAAGAGCACTGAGCACAGCGAGTTGTTTCTTAGCTTCCCAAAGAGCTGGAAGCAAGATGCTTTGGGGCCTCTCTCCCCCTTTGGATACAAGGCAGGGCCTTGTGCTTTGAAGCTCTAGGGCAATGTACAACACCCAGATCATAAGTTCTACTTCAGTCAGAGCAGGCCTGCAAAGAAACTGCGTTTCACAGGCCTTTGTAAGAGATGTTCCCGGTAGGCTGTAAGAGCACTGTGCAGAGCGAGTTGTTTCATAGCTTCCCAAACAGCTGGAAGCAAGTTGCTTTGGGGCGTATCTCCGTCTTTGGAAATGATTCAGCACTTTGTGCCTTGGAGCTCTAGGGCAATGTAGCACACCCAGAGCAGAGTTTCTACTTCACCCAGATCAGGCCTGCTAAGAAACTGTGTTTCACAGCCCTTTGTAAGAGATGTTCCCGGTATGGTGTAATAGCACTGTGCACAGTGAGTTGTTTCTTAGAGTCCGAAAGAGCTGGAAGCAAGGTGCTTTAGTGCCTTTCTCCAGTTTGGATACAAGGCAGGGCCTCGAGCTTTGAAGCTCTAGGGCAATGTAGCACAGCCACAGCTGAAGTTCAACTTCAGAAAGATCAAGCCTGCAAAGAAACTACGTTTCACAGGCCTTGGTAAGAGATGTTCCCGCTAGGCTGTAAGAGCACAGTGCAGAGCGAGTTGTTTCTTAGCTTCCAGAAGAGCTGGAAGCAAGATGCTTTAGGGCCTCTCTACAGTTTGGATACAAGGCAGGGCCTTGTGCATGGAAGCTCTAGGGCAATGTACAACACCTACATCATAAGTACTACTTCAGGCAGATCAGGCCTGAAAAGGAACTGCGTTTCACAGGCCTTTGTAAGAGATGTTCTCGGTAGGCTGTAAGAGCACTGTGGAGAGCGAGTTGTTTCTTAGCTTCCCAAAGAGCTGGAAGCAAGATGCTTTGGGGCCCAACTCGCCCTTTGGAAAGAAGACTGCACGTTGTGCCTTTCAGCTCTAGGGCAATGTGGCACACCCAAAGCAGAAGTTCTACTTCAGCCAATTCAGGCCTGCAAAGAAACAGCGTTTCACAGGCCTTTCTAAGAGATGTTCCTGGTAGGCTGTAAGAGCACTGTGCAGAGCGAGTTGTTTCTTAGCTTCCCAAAGAGCTGGAAGCAAGATGCTTTGGGGCGTAACTCCGTGTTTGGAAATTACTCAGCACTTTGTGCCTTGGAGTTCTACGGTAATGTAGCACACCCAAAGCAGAAGTTCTACTTCAGCCAGATCAGGCCTGCAAAGAAACTGCGTTTCACAGGCCTTTGTAAGAGATAAGCCCTGTAGGCTGTAAGAGCTCTGTGCAGAGCGAGATGTTTCTAAGCTTCCCGAAGAGCTGGAAGCAAGATGCTTTAGGGCCTCTCTCCAGTTTGGTTACAAGGCAGGGCCTTGTGCATGGAAGCTCTAGGGCAATGTAGCACACCCAGAGCAGAAGTTCTACTTCAGCAAGATCAGGCCTGCAAGGAAACTGCGTTTCACAGGCCTTTGTAGGAGCTGTTCCCCGTAGGCTGTAAGAGCAATGTGCAGAGCGAGTTGTTTCTTAGCTTCCCAAAGAGCTGGAAGCAAGATGCTTTGGGGCCTCCCTCCCCCTTTGGATACAAGACTGGGCTTTGTGCCTTGAAGCTCTAGGGCAATGAAGAACACACACAGCAGAAGTTCTACTTCAGCCAGATCACGCCTGCAAAGAAACTGCGTTTCAGAGGCCTTTGTAAGAGATGTTCCCGGTATGCTGCAAGAGCACTGTGCACAGCGAGTTGTTTCTTAGCTTCCCAAAGAGCTGGAAGCAAGTTGCTTTAGGGCCTCTCTCCAGTTTGGATGCAAGACAGGGCCTTGTGCCTTTCAGCTCTCGGGCAATGTAGCACACCCAGAGCAGAAGTTCTAATTCAGCCAGAGCAGGCCTGCAAAGAAATTTCGTTTCACTGGCCTTTGTAAGAGATGTTCCCGGTAGGCTGTAGGAGCACTGTGCTGAGAGATTTGATTCTTAGCTTCACAAAAAGCTTTAAGCAGGATGCTTTGGGGCGTATCTCCGTCTTTGGAAATGATTCAGCAATTTGTGCCTTGGAGCTCTAGGGCAATTTAGCACACCCAGAGCAGAGTTTCTACTTCACCCAGATCAGGCCTGCAAAGAAACTGCGTTTCACAGCCCTTTGTAAGAGATATTCCCGGTATGGTGTAATAGCACTGTGCACAGTGAGTTGTTTCTTAGCGTCCCAAAGAGCTGGAAGCAAGATGCTTTAGGGCCTTTCTCCAGTTTGGATACAAGGCAGGGCCTTGAGCCTTGAAGCTCTAGGGCAATGTAGCACACCCACAGCTGAAGTTCAACTTCAGCCAGATCAGGCCTGCAAAGAAACTGCGTTTCACAGGCCTAATGTAAGAGATGTTCCCGGTAGGCTGTAAGAGCACTGTCAGGCCGAGCTGTTTCTTAGCTTCCCAAAGAGCTGGAAGCAAAACACTTTGGGGCCTCTCTGCCCCTTTGGATACAAGGCAGGGCCTTGTGCGTTGAAGCTCTAGGGCAATGCACAACACCCAGAGCATAAGTTCTACTTCAGCCAGATCAGGCCTGCAAAGGAACTGCGTTTCACAGGACTTTGTAAGAGATGTTCTCGGTAGGCTGTAAGAGCACTGTTCACAGCGAGTTGTTTCTTAGCTTCCCAAACAGCTTGAAGCAAGATGATTTGGGGAGTCCCTCCCCCTTTGGATACAAAACTGGGCTTTGTGCCTTGAAGCTCTAGGGCAATGAAGAACACCCACAGTAGAAGTTCTACTTCAGCCAGGTCACGCCTGCAAAGAAACTGCGTTTCACAGGCATTTGTAAGAGATGCTCCCGGTAGGCTGGAAGAGCACTGTGCAAAGCGGGTACTTTCTTAGCTTCCCAAAGAGCTGGAAGCAAGATGCTTTGGGGTGTATCTACGTGTTTGGAAATGATTCAGCACTTTGTGCCTTGGAGCTCTCGGGCAATGTAGCACACCCAGAGCAGAAGTTCTACTTCAGCCAGATCAGGCCTGCAAAGGAACTGCGTTTCACAGGCCTTTGTAAGAGATGTTCACAGTGGGCTGTAATACCAGTGTTCACAGCGAGTTGTTTTTTAGCTTCCCAAAGACCTGGAAGCAAGAAGCTTTGGGGCCCAACTCGCCCTTTGGAAAGAAGCCTGCACGTAGTGCCTTACAGCTCTAGGGCAATGTAGCACACCCAGAGCAGAAGTTCTACTTCAGCGAGATCAGGCCTGCAAAGGAACTGCGTTTCACAGGCCTTTGTAAGAGATGTTCTCGGTAGGCTGTCAGAGCACTGTGCAGAGTGAGTTGTTTCTTAGCTTCCCAAAGAGCTGGAAGCAAGATGCTTTAGGGCCTCTCTCCAGTTTGGATACAAGGCAGGGCCTTGTGCATGGAAGCTCTAGGGCAATGTATCACACCCAGAGCAGAAGTGCTACTTCAGCCAGATCAGGACTGCAAAGAAACTGCGTTTCACAGGCCTTTGTAAGAGATGCTTCCGGTAGGCTGTAGGAGCCCTGTGCAGAGCGAGTTGATTCTTAGATTCACAAAAAGCTTTAAGCAAGATGCTTTTTGGCGTATCTCCGTCTTTGGAAATGATTCAGGACTTTGTGCCTTGGAGCTCTAGGGCAATTTAGCACACGCAGAGCAGAGTTTCTACTTCACCCAGATCAGGCCTGCAAAGAAACTGCTTTTCATAGGCCTTTGTAAGAGATGTTCCCGGTATGGTGTAATAGCACTGTGCACAGTGAGTTGTTTCTTAGCGTCCCAAAGAGCTGGAAGCAAGATGCTTTAGGGCCTTTCTCCAGTTTGGATACAAGGCAGGGCCTTGAGCCTTGAAGCTCTTGGGCAATGTAGCACACCCACAGCTGAAGTTCAACTGCAGCCAGATCAGGCCTGCAAAGAAACTGCGTTTCACAGGCCTTTTGTAAGAGATGTTCCCGGTAGGCTGTAAGAGCACTGTGCAGGGCGAGCTGTTTCTTAGCTTCCCAAAGAGCTGGAAGCAAGATACTTTGGGGCCTCTCTCCCCCTTGGATACAAGGCAGGGCCTTGTGCGTTGAAGCTCTAGGGCAATGCACAACACCCAGAGCATAAGTTCTACTTCAGCCAGATCAGGCCTTCAAAGGAACAGCGTTTCACCTGCCTTTGTAAGAGATGTTCTCGGTAGGCTGTAAGAGAACTGTGCTCAGCGAGTTGTTTCCTAGCTTCCCAAAGAGCTGGAAGCAAGAAGATTTGGGGCCCAACTTGCCCTTTGGAAAGAAGACTGCACGTTGTGCCTTTCAGCTCTCGGGTAATGTAGCACACCCAGAGCAGAAGTTCTACTTCAGCGAGATCAGGCCTGCAAAGAAACTGTGTTTCACAGGCCTTTGTAGGAGATGTGCCCGGTAGGCTATAAGAGCACTGTGCAGAGCGAGTTGTTTCCTAGCTTCCCAAAGAGCTGGAAGGAAGATGCTTTGGGGCCTATCTTCCACTCTGGAAAAAAGGCAGGGCTTTTTGCCTTGAAGCTCTATGGCAATGTAGCTCTCCCACAGCAGAAGTTGTACTTCAGCTAGATAAGGCCTGCAAAGAAACTGCGTTTCACAGGCCTTTGTAAGAGATGTTTCCGGTAGGCTGTAGGAGCCCTGTGCAGAGCGAGTTGTTTCTTAGCTTCCCAAAGAGCTGGAAGCAAGATGCTTTTGGCCCAACTTGCCCTTTGGAGAGAAGACTGCACGTTGTTCCTTTCAGCTCTCAGGCAATGTAGCACCCCCAGAGCAGAAGTTCTACTTCAGCCACATCAGGCCTGCAAAGAAAGTGCGTTTCACAGGCCTTTGTAGGAGATGTGCCCGGTAGGCTGTAAGAGCACTGTGTAGAGCGAGTTGTTTCTTAGCTTCCCAAAGAGCTGGAAGCAAGATGCTTTGGGGCGTATCTCCGTATTTGGAAATGATTCAGCACTTTGTGCCTTGGAGCTTAGGGCAATGTAGCACACCCACAGCAGAATTTCTACTTCAGCCAGATGAGGCCTGCAAAGAAACTGCGTTTCACAGGCCTTTGTAGGAGATGTTCCCGGTAGACTGTAAGAGCACTGTGCAGAGAGACTTGTTTCTTAGCTTCCCGAAGAGCTGGAAGGAAGATTCTTTAGGGCCTCTCTCCAGTTTGGATACAAGGCAGGGCCTTGTGCATGGAAGCTCTAGGGCAATGTACAACACCTAGAGCATAAGTTCTACTTCAGGCAGATCAGGCCTGCAAAGGAACTGCGTTTCACAGGCCTTTGTAAGAGATGTTCTCGGTAGGCTGTAAGAGCACTGTGCAGACCGAGTTGTGTCTTAGCTTCGCAAAGAGCTGGAAGCAAGATGCTTTGGGGCCTCACTCCCCCTTTGGATACAAGACTCAGCTTTGTGCCTTGAAGCTCTAGGGCAATGTAGAACACCCACAGCAGAAGTTCTACTTCAGCCAGATCAGGCCTGCAAAGAAACTGAGTTTCACAGGCCTTTTAAGAGATGTTCCCGGTAGGCTGTAAGAGCACTGAGCAGAGCGGTTTGTTTCTTAGCTTCCCAAAGAGCTGGAATCAAGATGCTTTGGATACCAACTCGCCCTTTGGATACAAGCCTGCACATTGTGCCTTTCAGCTCTAGGGCAATGTAGCACACCCAGAGCAGAAGTTCTACTTCAGCCCGATCAGGCCTGCAAAGAAACTGCGTGTCACAGGCCTTTGTAAGCGATGTTCCCGGTAGGCAGTAAGAGCACTGTGCAGAGCGAGTTGTTTCTTAGCTTCCCAAAGAGCTGGAAACAAGATGCTTTGGGGCCTCTCTCCGTCTTTGGTAATAACGCAGCACTTTGTGCCTTCGAGCTCTAGGGCAATGTAGCACACTCAGAGCAGAAGTTCTGCTTCAGCAAGATGAGGCCTGCAAAGAAACTGCGTTTCACAGGCCTTTGTAAGAGATGTTCCCGGTAGGCTGTAAGAGCACTGTGCAGAGCGAGCTGATTCTTAGCTTCCCATAGAGCTGGAAGCAAGATGCTTTGGGGCCTCTCTCCCCCGTTGGATACAAGGCAGGGCCTTGTGCGTTGAAGCTCTAGGGCAATGAACAACACCCAGAGAATAAGTTCTACTTCAGCCAGATCAGGCCTGCAAAGGAACTGCGTTTCACAGGCCTTTGTAAGAGATGTTCTCGGTAGGGTGTAAGAGCACTGTGCAGAGCGAGTTGTTTATTAGCTTCCCAAAGAGCTGGAAGCAAGATACATTGGGGCCTCTCTTCCCCTTTGTAAACAAGGCTGGGCTTTGTGACTTTCAGCTCGAGGGCAATTTAGCACACCCAGAGCAGAAGTTCTACTGCAGCCAGATCAGGCCTGCAAAGAAACTGCGTGTCGCAGGCCTTTGTAAGAGATGTTCCCGGTAGTCTGTAAGAGCACTGTGCAGACCGAGTTGTTTCTGAGCTTCCCGAAGAGCTGGAAGCAAGATGCTTTAGGGCCTCTCTCCAGTTTGGGTACAAGGCAGGGCCATGTGCATGGAAGCTCTAGGGCAATGTACAACACCTAGAGCATAAGTTCTACTTCAGGCAGATCAGGCCTGCAAAGAAACTGCGTTTCACAGGCCTTTGTAAGAGATGTTCCCGGTAGGCTGTAAGAGCACTGTGCAGAGCGAGTTGTTTCTTAGCTTCGCAAAGAGCTGGAAGCAAGATGCTTTGGGGCCCAACTCGCCCTTTGGAAAGAAGACTGCACGTTGTGCCTTTCAGCTCTCGGGCAAGGTAGCACACCCAGAGCAGAAGTTCTACTTCAGCCAGATCAGGCCTGCAAAGAAACTGCGTTTCACAGGCCTTTGTAAGAGATGTTCCCGGTAGGCTGTAAGAGCACTGTGCAGAGCGAGTTGTTTCTTAGCTTCCCAAAGACCTGGAAGCAAGATGCTTTTGGCCCAACTTGCCCTTTGGAAAGAAGACTGCACGTTGTGCCTTTCAGCTCTCAGGCAATGTAGCACACCCAGAGCAGAAGTTCTACTTCAGCCAGATCAGGCCTGCAAAGAAACTGCGTTTCACAGGCCTTTGTAGGAGATGTTCCCGGTAGGCTGTAAGAGCACTCTGTAGAGCGAGTTGTTTCTTAGCTTCCCAAAGAGCTGGAAACAAGATGCTTTGGGGCGTATCTCCGTCTTTGGAAATGATTCAGCACTTTGTGCCTTGGAGCTTAGGGCAATGTAGCACACCCACAGCAGAAGTTCTACTTCAGCCAGATCAGGCCTACAAAGCAACTGCGTTTAACACGCCTTTGTAAGAGATGTTTCTGGTAGGCTGTAAGAGCACTGTGCCGAGCGAGTTGTGTCTTAGCTTCCCAAAGGGCTGGAAGCAAGATGCTTTGGGGCCTATCTTCCACTCTGGAAACAAGGCAGGGCTTTGTGCCTTGAAGCTCTATGGCAATGTAGCTCTCCCACAGCAGAAGTTGTACTTCAGCTAGATAAGGCCTGCAAAGGCATTGCGTTTCACAGGCCTTTGTAAGAGATGTTCCCGGTAGGCTGTAAGAGCACTGTGCAGAACGAGCTGTTTCTTAGCTTCCCAAGGAGCTGGAAGCAAGATGCTTTGGGGCCTCTCTCCCCCTTTGAATACAAGGCAGGGCCTTGTGCATTGAAGCTCTAGGGCGATGTACAACACCCAGATCATAAGTTCTACTTCAGCCAGCTCAGGCCTGCAAAGAAATTGCGTTTCACAGGCCTTTGTAAGAGATGTTCCCGGTAGGCTGTAAGAGCAATGACCACAGCAAGTTGTTTCTTAGCTTCCCATAGAGCTGGAAGCAAAATTCTTTAGTGCCTCTCTCCAGTGGATACAAGGTATCGCCTTGTGCATGGAAGCTCTAGGGCAATGTAGCACACCCAGAGGAGAAGTTCTACGTCAGTCAGATCAGGCCTGGAAAGAAAGTGCGTGTCACAGGCCTTTGTAAGAGATGTTCCCGGTAGGCTGTAAGAGCACTGTGCAGAGCGAGTTGTTTCTTAGCTTCACAAAATGATTTAAGCAAGATTTTTGGGGCGTATCTCCGTCTTTGGAAATGATTCAGCACTTTGTGCCTTGGAGCTCTAGGGCAATTTAGCACACCGAGAGCAGAGTTTCTACTTCACCCAGATCAGGCCTGCAAAGGAACTGCGTTTCACAGGCCTTTGTAAGAGATGTTATTGGTAGGCTGTAAGAGAACTGTGCCGAGCGAGTTGTGTCTTAGCTTCCCAAGGAGCTGGAAGCAAGATGCTTTGGGACCTGTCTCCCCCTTTGGATACAAGGCAGGGCCTTGTGCGTTGAAGCTCTAGGGCAATGTACAACACCCAGAGCATAAGTTCTACTTCAGCCAGATCAGGCCTGCAAAGAAACTGCGTTTCACAGGCCTTGGTAAGAGATGTTCCCGGTAGTCTGTAAGAGCACTGTCCACAGCGAGTTGTTTCTAAGCTTCCCGAAGAGCTGGAAGCAAGATGCTTTTGGGCCTCTCTCCAGTTTGGGTACAAGGCAGGGCCTTGTGCATGGAAGCTCTAGGGCAATGTAGCACACCCAGAGGAGAAGTTCTACTTCAGCCAGATCAGGCCTTCAAGGAAACTGCGTTTCACAGGACTTTGTAAGAGATGTTCCCGGTAGGCTGTAAGAGCACTGTGCAGAGCGAGTTGTTTCTTAGCTTCCCAAAGAGCTGGAAACAAGATGCTTTGGGGCGTATCTCCGTCTTTGGAAATGATTCAGCACTTTGTGCCTTGGAGCTTAGGGCAATTTAGCACACCGAGAACAGAGTTTCTACTTCACCCAGATCAGGCCTGCAAAGGAACTGCGTTTCACAGACCTTTGTAAGTGATGTTATTGGTAGGCTGTAAGAGAACTGTGCCGAGCGAGTTGTGTCTTAGCTTCCCAAGGAGCTGGAAGCAAGATGCTTTGGGACCTGTCTCCCCCTTTGGATACAAGGCAGGGCCTTGTGCGTTGAAGCTCTAGGGCAATGTACAACACCCAGAGCATAAGTTCTACTTCAGCCAGATCAGGCCTGCAAAGAAACTGCGTTTCACCAGCCTTGGTAAGAGATGTTCCCGGTAGTCTGTAAGAGCACTGTCTACAGCGAGTTGTTTCTAAGCTTCCCGAAGAGCTGGAAGCAAGATGCTTTTGGGCCTCTCTCCAGTTTGGGTACAAGGCAGGGCCTTGTGCATGGAAGCTCTAGGGCAATGTAGCACACCCAGAGGAGAAGTTCTACTTCAGCAAGATCAGGCCTTCAAGGAAACTGCGTTTCACAGGACTTTGTAAGAGATGTTCCCGGTAGGCTGTAAGAGCACTGTGCAGAGCGAGTTGTTTCTTAGCTTCCCAAAGAGCTGGAAGCAAGATGCTTTGGGGCATCTCTCCCCCGTTGGATACAAGGCAGGGCCTTGTGCGTTGAAGCTCTAGGGCAATGAACAACACACAGAGAATAAGTTCTACTTCAGCCAGATCAGGCCTGCAAAGGAACTGCGTTTCACAGGCCTTTGTAAGAGATGTTCTAGGTAGGCTGTAAGAGCACTGTGCAGAGCGAATTGTTTATTAGCTTCCCAAAGACCTGGAAGCAAGATGCTTTTGGCCCAACTTGCCCTTTGGAAAGAAGACTGCACGTTGTGCCTTTCAGCTCTCAGGCAATGTAGCACACCCAGAGCAGAAGTTCTACTTCAGCCAGATCAGGCCTGCAAAGAAACTGCGTTTCACAGGCCTTTGTAGGAGATGTTCCCGGTAGGCTGTAAGAGCACTCTGTAGAGCGAGTTGTTTCTTAGCTTCCCAAAGAGCTGGAAACAAGATGCTTTGGGGCGTATCTCCGTCTTTGGAAATGATTCAGCACTTTGTGCCTTGGAGCTTAGGGCAATGTAGCACACCCACAGCAGAAGTTCTACTTCAGCCAGATCAGGCCTACAAAGCAACTGCGTTTAACACGCCTTTGTAAGAGATGTTTCTGGTAGGCTGTAAGAGCACTGTGCCGAGCGAGTTGTGTCTTAGCTTCCCAAAGGGCTGGAAGCAAGATGCTTTGGGGCCTATCTTCCACTCTGGAAACAAGGCAGGGCTTTGTGCCTTGAAGCTCTATGGCAATGTAGCTCTCCCACAGCAGAAGTTGTACTTCAGCTAGATAAGGCCTGCAAAGGCATTGCGTTTCACAGGCCTTTGTAAGAGATGTTCCCGGTAGGCTGTAAGAGCACTGTGCAGAGCGAGCTGTTTCTTAGCTTCCCAAGGAGCTGGAAGCAAGATGCTTTGGGGCCTCTCTCCCCCTTTGAATACAAGGCAGGGCCTTGTGCATTGAAGCTCTAGGGCGATGTACAACACCCAGATCATAAGTTCTACTTCAGCCAGATCAGGCCTGCAAAGAAATTGCGTTTCACAGGCCTTTGTAAGAGATGTTCCCGGTAGGCTGTAAGAGCAATGACCACAGCAAGTTGTTTCTTAGCTTCCCATAGAGCTGGAAGCAAAATTCTTTAGTGCCTCTCTCCAGTGGATACAAGGTATCGCCTTGTGCATGGAAGCTCTAGGGCAATGTAGCACACCCAGAGGAGAAGTTCTACGTCAGTCAGATCAGGCCTGGAAAGAAAGTGCGTGTCACAGGCCTTTGTAAGAGATGTTCCCGGTAGGCTGTAAGAGCACTGTGCAGAGCGAGTTGTTTCTTAGCTTCCCAAAGAGCTGGAAGCAAGATGCTTTGGGGCCCAACTCGCCCTTTGGAAAGAAGACTGCACGTTGTGCCTTTCAGCTCTCAGGCAATGTAGCACACCCAGAGCAGTAGTTCTACTTCAGCCAGATCAGGCCTGCAAAGAAACTGCGTTTCACAGGCCTTTGTAGGAGATGTGCCCGGTAGGCTGTAAGAGCACTGTGTAGAGCGAGTTGTTTCTTAGCTTCCCAAAGAGCTGGAAGCAAGATGCTTCGGGGCGTATCTCCGTCTTTGGAAATGATTCAGCACTTTGTGCCTTGGAGCTTAGGGCAATGTAGCACACCCACAGCAGAAGTTCTACTTCATCCAGATCAGGCCTGCAAAGAAACTGCGTTTCACAGGCCTTTGTAAGAGATGTTCCCGGTAGACTGTAAGAGCACTGTGCAGAGCGAATTGTTTATTAGCTTCCCAAAGACCTGGAAGCAAGATGCTTTTGGCCCAACTTGCCCTTTGGAAAGAAGACTGCACGTTGTGCCTTTCAGCTCTCAGGCAATGTAGCACACCCAGAGCAGAAGTTCTACTTCAGCCAGATCAGGCCTGCAAAGAAACTGCGTTTCACAGGCCTTTGTAGGAGATGTTCCCGGTAGGCTGTAAGAGCACTCTGTAGAGCGAGTTGTTTCTTAGCTTCCCAAAGAGCTGGAAACAAGATGCTTTGGGGCGTATCTCCGTCTTTGGAAATGATTCAGCACTTTGTGCCTTGGAGCTTAGGGCAATGTAGCACACCCACAGCAGAAGTTCTACTTCAGCCAGATCAGGCCTACAAAGCAACTGCGTTTAACACGCCTTTGTAAGAGATGTTTCTGGTAGGCTGTAAGAGCACTGTGCCGAGCGAGTTGTGTCTTAGCTTCCCAAAGGGCTGGAAGCAAGATGCTTTGGGGCCTATCTTCCACTCTGGAAACAAGGCAGGGCTTTGTGCCTTGAAGCTCTATGGCAATGTAGCTCTCCCACAGCAGAAGTTGTACTTCAGCTAGATAAGGCCTGCAAAGGCATTGCGTTTCACAGGCCTTTGTAAGAGATGTTCCCGGTAGGCTGTAAGAGCACTGTGCAGAGCGAGTTGTTTCTTAGCTTCCCAAAGAGCTGGAAACAAGATGCTTTGGCGCCTCTCTCCGTCTTTGGAAATAATGCAGCACTTTGTGGCTTCGAGCTCTAGCGCAATGTAGCACACCAACAGCTGGAGTTCAACTTCAGACAGATCAGGCCTGCAAAGAAACTGCGTTTCACAGCCCTTTGTAAGAGATGTTCCCGGTAGGCTGTAAGAGCACTCTGCACAGTGAGTTGTTTCTTAGCGTCCCAAAGAGCTGGAAGCAAGATGCTTTAGGGCCTCTCTCCAGTTTGGATACAAGGCACGGCCTTGTGCATGGAAGCTCTAGGGCAATGTACAACACCTAGAGCATAAGTTCTATTTAAGGCAGATCAGGCCTGGAAAGGAACTGCGTTTCGTAGGCGTTTGTAAGAGATGTTCTCGGTAGGCTGTAAGAGCACTGTGCAGAGCGAGTTGTTTCTTAGCTTCCCAAAGAGCTGGAAGCAAGATGCTTTGGGGCCCAACGCGCTTTTGGGAAAGAAGCCTGCACGTTGTGCCTTTCAGCTCTAGGGCAATGTAGCACACCCAGAGCAGAAGTTTTACTTCAGCCAGATCAGGCCTGCAAAGGAACTGCGTTTCACAGGCCTTTGGAAGTGATGTTCCCTGTAGGCTGTAAGAGCACTGTGCAGAGCGAGTTGATTCTTAGCTCCCCAAAGAGCTGGAAGCAAGATGCTTTGGGGCCTCTCACCGTCTTTGGAAATAAGTCAGCACTTTGTGCCTTTCAGCTCTAGGGCAATGTAGCACACTCAGAGCAGAAGTTCTACTTCAGCCAGGTCAGGCCTGCAAAGAAACTGCGTGTCACAGGCCTTTGTAAGAGGTGTTTCCGGTAGGCTGTAAGAGCACTGTGCAGAGCGAGGTGTTTCTTAGCTTCCCAAAGAGCTGGAAGCAAGATGCTTTGGGGCGTATCTTCGTCTTTGGAAATGATTCAGCACTTTGTGCCTTGGAGCTCTAGGGCAATGTAGCACACCCAGAGCAGAAGTTCTACTTCAGCCAGATCAGGCCTGCAAAGGAACTGCGTTTCACAGGCCTTTGTAAGAGATATTCCCGGTAGGCTGTAAGAGCACTGTGCAGAGCGAGTTCTTTCTTAGCTTCCAAGAGAGCCGGAAGCAAGATGCTTTGGGGCCCAACTCGCCCTTTGGAAACAAGACTGCACGTTGTGCATTTCAGCTCTAGGGCAATGTAGCACACCAAGAGCAGAAGTTCTACTTCAGCCAGATCAGACCTGCAAAGAAACTGCGTTTCACAGTCCTTTGTAAGAGATGTTCCCGATATGGTGTAATAGCACTGTGCACAGTAAGTTGTTTCTTAGCGTCCCAAAGAGCTGGAAGCAAGATGCTTTAGGGCCTCTCTCCAGTTTGGATACAAGGCAGGGCCTTGTGCATGGAAGCTCTAGGGCAATGTAGCACTCCCAGAGCAGAAGTTCTACTTCAGCCACATCAGGCCTGCAAAGGAACTGCGTTTCGCAGGCCTTTGTAAGAGATGTTCTCGGTAGGCTGTAAGAGCATTGTGCACAGCGAGTTGTTTCATACCTTCCCAAATCGCTGGAAGCAAGATTCTTTAGGGCCTCTCTCCAGTTTCTATACAAGACAGGGCCTTGTGCCTTTCAGCTCTAGGGCAATGTAGCACACCCAGGTGAGAAGTTCTACTTCAGCCACATCAGGCCTGCAAAGAAACTTCGTTTCACAGGCCTTTGTAAGAGATGTTCCCGGAAGGCTGTAATAGCACTGTGCAGAGCGAGTTGTTTCTTAGCTTCCCAAAGAGCTGGAAGCAACATGCTTTGGGGCCGAACTCGCCCTTTGGAAAGAAGACTGCACGTTGTGCCTTTCAGCTCTAGGGCAATGTAGCACACCCAGAGCAGACGTTCTACTTCAGCCAGATCAGGCCTGCAAAGAAACTGCGTTTCACAAACCATTGTAAGAGATGTTCCTGGTAGGCTGCAAGAGCACTGTGCAGAGCGAGTTGTTTCTTAGCTTCCCAAAGAGCTGGAAGCAAGATGCTTTGGGGCCCAACTCGCCCTTTGGAAAGAAGACTGCACGTTGTGCCTTTCAGCTCTAGGGCAATGTAGCACACCCAGAGCAGACGTTCTACTTCAGCCAGATCAGGCCTGCAAAGAAACTGCGTTTCACAAACCTTTGTAAGAGATGTTCCTGGTAGGCTGTAAGAGCACTGTGCAGAGCGAGTTGTTTCTTAGCTTCCCAAAGAGCTGGAAGCAAGATGCTTTTGGCCCAACTCGCCCTTTGGAAAGAAGACTGCAGGTTGTGCCTTTCAGCTCTCGGGCAATGTAGCACACCCAGAGCAGAAGTTCTACTTCAGCCAGATCAGTCCTGCAAAGAGACTGCGTTTCACAGGCCTTTGTGAGAGATGTTCCCGGTTGGCTGTAAGAGCACTGTGCAGAGTGAGTTGTTTCTTAGCTTCCCAAAGAGCTGGAAGCAAGATGCTTCGGGGCCTCTCTCCAGTTTGGATACAAGACAGGGCCTTGTGCATGGAAGCTCTAGGGCAATGTAGCACACCAAGAGCATAAGTTCTACTTCAGCCACATCAGGCCTGCAAAGGAACTGCGTTTCACAGGCTTTGTAAGAGATGTTCTCGGTAGGCTGTAAGAGCACTGTGCACAGCGAGTTGTTTTTTAGATTCCCAAAGAGCTGGAAGCAAGATTCTTTGGTTCCTCACTCCCCCTTTGGATACAAGACAGAGCTTTTTGCCTTGAAGCTCTAGGGCATTGTAGAACACCCACAGCAGAAGTTCTACTTCAGCCAGATCAGGCCTGCAAAGAAACTGAGTTTCACAGGCCTTTTTAAGAGATGTTCCCGGTAGGCTGAAAGAGCACTGAGCAGAGCGAGTTGTTTCTTTGCTTCCCAAAGAGCTGGAAGCAAGATGCTTTGGGGCCTCTGTCCGTCTTTGGAAATAATGCAGCACTTTGTGCCTTGGTGCTCTAGGGCAATGTAGCACACTCAGAGCAGAAGTTCTACTTCATCCAGATGAGGCCTGCAATGAAACTGCGTTTCACAGGCCTTTTGTAAAGATGTTCCCGGTAGGCTGTAAGAGCACTGTGCAGAGCGAGCTGTTTCTTAGCTTCCCAAAGAGGTGGAAGCAAGAGGCTTTAGGGCCTCTCTCCCCCTTTGGATACATGCAGGGCCTTGTGCGTTGAAGCTCTAGGGCAATGTACAACACCCAGAGCATAAGTTCTACTTCAGCCAGATCAGGCCTGCAAGGG
Source organism: Equus przewalskii (assembly GCF_037783145.1). NCBI lineage: Eukaryota > Metazoa > Chordata > Mammalia > Perissodactyla > Equidae > Equus > Equus przewalskii. The sequence goes on from NW_027228467.1 coordinate 167,834, forward strand.
AACTGCGTTTCACAGGCCTTTGTAAGAGATGTTCTCGGTAGGCTGTAAGAGCACTGTGCACAGCGGGTTGTTTCTTAGCTTCCCAAAGAGCTGGAAGCAAGATGCTTTGGGGCCTCCCTTCCCCTTTGGATGCAAGACTGGTCTTTGTGCCTTGAAGCTCTAGGGCAATGAAGAACACCCACAGCAGAACTTCTTTTAGCCAGATCACGCCTGCAAAGAAACTGCGTTTCACAGGCCTTTGTAACAAATGTTCTCGGTAGGCTGTAAGAGCACTGTGCACAGCGAGCTGTTTCATACCTTCCCAAATCGCTGGAAGCAAGATTCTTTAGGGCCTCTCTCCAGGTGGATACAAGGTAGGGCCTTGTGCATGGAAGCTCTAGGGCAATGTAGCACACCCAGAGCAGAAGTTCTACTTCAGCCAGATCAGGCCTGCAAAGAAACTGCGTTTCACAGGCCTTTGTAAGAGATGTTCCCGGTAGGCTGTAGGAGCACTGTGCAGAGCGAGTTGATTCTTAGCTTCACAAAAGCTTTAAGCAAGATGGTTTGGGGCGTATCTCCGTCTGTGGAAATGATTCAGCACTTTGTGCCTTGGAGCTCTAGGGCAATTTAGCACACCCAGAGCAGAGTTTCTACTTCACCCAATCAGGCCTGCAAAGAAACTGCGTTTCACAGCCCTTTGTAAGAGATGCTCACAGTAGGCTGTACTACCAGTGTGCACAGCGAGTTGTTTTTTAGCTTCCCAAAGTCCTGGAAGCAAGAAGCTTTGGGGCCCAACTCGCCCTTTGGAAAGAAGCCTGCACGTAGTGCCTTAAAGCTCTATTGCAATGTAGAACACCCAGAGCAGAAGTTCTACTTCAGCCAGATCAGCCTGCAAAGGAACTGCGTTTCACAGGCCTTTGTAAGAGATGTTCTCGGTAGGCTGTAAGAGCACTGTGCAGAGCGAGTTGTTTATTAGCTTCCCGAAGAGCTGGAAGCAAGATGCTTTAGGGCCTCTCTCCAGTTTGGATACAAGGCAGGGCCTTGTGCCTGGAAGCTCTAGGGCAATGTAGCACACCCAGAGCATAAGTGCTACTTCAGCCAGATCAGGACTGCAAAGAAACTGCGTTTCGCAGGCCTTTGGAAGAGATGTTCCCGGTAGGCTGTAGGAGCACTCTGCTGAGCGAGTTGATTCTTAGCTTCACAAAAAGCTTTAAGCAAGATTTTTGGGGCATATCTCCGTCTTTGGAAATGATTCAGCACCATGTGCCTTGGAGCTGTAGGGCAATTTAGCACACCCACAGCAGAAGTTCTACTTCACCCAGATCAGGCCTGTAAGGAACTGCGTTTCACAGGCCTTTGTAAGAGATGCTCACAGTAGGCTGTAATACCACTGTGCAAAGCGAGTTGTTCTTTAGCTTCCCAAAGAGCTGGAAGCAAGAAGCTTTGGGGCCCAACTCGCCCTTTGGAAAGAAGCCTGCATGTAGTGCCTTACAGCTATAGGGCAATGTAGCACACCCACAGCAGAAGTTCTACTTCAGCCAGATCAGGCCTGCAAAGGAACTGCGTTTCACAGGCCTTTGTAAGAGATGTTCCCGATATGGAGTAATAGCACTGTGCACAGTGAGTTGTTTCTTAGCGTCCCAAAGAGCTGGAAGCAAGATGCTTTAGGGCCTCTCTCCAGTTTGGATACAAGGCAGGGCCTTGTGCATATAAGCTCTAGGGCAATGTAACACACTCAGAGCAGAAGTTCTACTTCACCCAGATCAGGCCTGCAAAGAAGCTGCGTTTCACACGTCTTTGTAAGAGATGTTCCTGGTAGGCTGTAAGAGCACTGTGCACAGCGAGTTGTTTCTTAGCTTCCCATACACCTGGAAGCAAGATGCTTTAGGGCCTCTCTCCAGTTTGGATACAAGACTGGGCCTTGTGCATGGAAGCTCTAGGGCAATGTAGCACTCCCACAGCAGAAGTTCTACTTCAGCCACATCTGGCCTGCAAAGTTACTTCGTTTCACAGGCCTTTGTAAGAGATGTTGTCGGTAGGCTGTAAGAGCACTGTGCACAGTGAGTTGTTTCATACCTTCCCAAATCGCTGGAAGCAAGATTATTTAGGGCCTCTCTCCAGGTGGATACAAGGTAGGGCCTTGTGCATGGAAGCTCTAGGGCAATGCAGCACACCCAGAGCAGAAGTTCTACTTCAGCCAGATCAGGCCTGCAAAGAAACTGCGTGTCACAGGCCTTTGTGAGAGATGATCTCGGTAGGCTGTCAGAGCACTGTGCAGAGCGAGTTGAAAATTAGCCTCCCAAAGAGCTGGAAGCAAGATACTTTGGGGCCTCTCTTCCCCTTTGTAAACAAGGCTGGGCTTTGTGCCTTGAAGCTCTAGGGCAATGTAGCACACCCAGAGCAGAAGTTCTACTTCAGCCAGACCAGGCCGGCAAAGAAACTGCGTGTCACAGGCCTTTGTGAGAGATGTTTCCGGTAGGCTGTAAGAGCACTGTGCAGAGCGAGTTGTTTCTTAGCTTCCCAAAGAGCTGGAAGCAAGATGCTTTGGGGCGTATCTCCGTCTTTGGAAATGATTCAGCACTTTGTGCCTTGGAGCTCTAGGGCAATGTAGCACACCCAGAGCAGAAGTTCTACTTCAGCCAGATCAGGCCTGCAAAGGAACTGCGTTTCACAGGCCTTTGTAAATGATGTTCCCGGTAGGCTGTAAGAGCACTGTGCAGAACGAGTTGTTTCTTAGCTTCCCAAAGAGCTGGAAGCAAGATGCTTTGGGGCCCAACCCGCCTTTGGGAAAGAAGCCTGCACGTTGTGCCTTTCAGCTCTAGGGCAATGTAGCACCCCCAGAGCAGAAGTTCTACTTCAGCCACATCAGGCCTGCAAAGGAACTGCGTTTCACAGGCCTTTGGAAGAGATGTTCCCGGTAGGCTGTAAGAGCACTGTGCAGAGCGAGTTGTTTCTTAGCTTCCCAAAGAGCTGGAAGCAAAATGCTTTGGGGCCCAACTCGCCCTTTGGAAAGAGGACTGCACGTTGTGCCTTTCAGCTCTAGGTCAATGTAGCACACCCAGAGCAGAAGTTCTACTTCAGTCAGATCAGGCCTGCAAAGAAACTGCGTTTCACAGGCCTTTGTAAGAGATGTTCCCGGTAGGCTGTAAGAGCACTGTGCAGAGCGAGTTGTTTCTTAGCTTCCCAAAGAGCTGGAAGCAAAATGCTTTGGGGCCCAACTCGCCCTTTGGAAAGAGGACTGCACGTTGTGCCTTTCAGCTCTAGGTCAATGTAGCACACCCAGAGCAGAAGTTCTACTTCAGCCAGATCAGGCCTGCAAAGAAACTGCGTTTCACAGGCCTTAGTAAGAGATGTTCCCGGTAGGCTGGAAGAGCATTGTGCACAGCGAGTTGTTTCTTAGCTTCCCATGGAGCTGGAAGCGAGATGCTTTAGGGCCTCTCTCCAGTTTGGATACAAGACAGGGCCTTGTGCATGGAAGCTCTAGGGCAATGTAGCACACCCAGAGCAGAAGTTCTACTTGAGCCAGATCAGGCCTGAAAAGAAACTGCGTGTCACAGGCCTTTGTAAGAGATGTTCCCAGTAGGCTGTAAGAGCTCTGTGCAGAGCGAGTTGTTTCTTAGCTTCCCAAAGAGCTGGAAGCTAGATGCTTTGTGCCCAACTCACCCTTTGAAAAAAAGACTGCACTTTGTACCTTTCAGTTCTAGGGCAATGTTGCACAGCCAGAGCAGAAGTTCTACTTCAGCTAGATCAGGCCTGCAAAGAAACTGCGTTTCACAGGCCTTTGTAAGAGATGTTCCCGGTAGGCTGTAAGAGCACTGTGCAGAGCGAGTTGTTTCTTAGCTTCCCAAAGAGCTGGAAGCAAGATGCTTTGGGGCATATCTCCGTGTTTGGAAATGATTCAGCACTTTGTGCCTTGGAGCTCTAGGGCAACGTAGCACACCCAGAGCAGAAGTTCTACTTCAGCCAGATCAGGCCTGCAAATGAACTGCGTTTCACAGGCCTTTGTCAGAGATGTTCCCGGTAGGCTGTAAGAGCACTGTGCAGAGCAAGTTGTTTCTTAGCTTCCCAAAGAGCTGGAAGCAAGATGCTTTAGGGCCTCTCTCCAGTTTGGATACAAGGCACGGCCTTGTGCATGGAAGCTCTAGGGCAATGTACAACACCTAGAGCATAAGTTCTATTTCAGGCAGATCAGGCCTGGAAAGGAACTGCGTTTCGCAGGCCTTTGTAAGAGATGTTCTCGGTAGGCTGTAAGAGCACTGTGCAGAGCAAGTTGTTTCTTAGCTTCCCAAAGAGCTGGAAGCAAGATGCTTTGGCGCCCAACTCGCCCTTTGGAAAGAAGACTGCACGTTGTGCCTTTCAGCTCTAGGTCAATGTAGCACACCCAGAGCAGAAGTTCTACTTCAGCCAGATCAGGCCTGCAAAGGAACTGCGTTTCACAGGCCTTTGTAAGAGATGTTATTGGTAGGCTGTAAGAGAACTGTGCCGAGCGAGTTGTGTCTTAGCTTCACAAAATGATTTAAGCAAGATTTTTGGGGCGTATCTCCGTCTTTGGAAATGATTCAGCACTTTGTGCCTTGGAGCTCTAGGGCAATTTAGCACACCGAGAGCAGAGTTTCTACTTCACCCAGATCAGGCCTGCAAAGGAACTGCGTTTCACAGGCCTTTGTAAGAGATGTTATTGGTAGGCTGTAAGAGAACTGTGCCGAGCGAGTTGTGTCTTAGCTTCCCAAGGAGCTGGAAGCAAGATGCTTTGGGACCTGTCTCCCCCTTTGGATACAAGGCAGGGCCTTGTGCGTTGAAGCTCTAGGGCAATGTACAACACCCAGAGCATAAGATCTACTTCAGCCAGATCAGGCCTGCAAAGAAACTGCGTTTCACAGGCCTTGGTAAGAGATGTTCCCGGTAGTCTGTAAGAGCACTGTCCACAGCGAGTTGTTTCTAAGCTTCCCGAAGAGCTGGAAGCAAGATGCTTTTGGGCCTCTCTCCAGTTTGGGTACAAGGCAGGGCCTTGTGCATGGAAGCTCTAGGGCAATGTAGCACACCCAGAGGAGAAGTTCTACTTCAGCAAGATCAGGCCTTCAAGGAAACTGCGTTTCACAGGACTTTGTAAGAGATGTTCCCGGTAGGCTGTAAGAGCACTGTGCAGAGCGAGTTGTTTCTTAGCTTCCCAAAGAGCTGGAAGCAAGATGCTTTGGGGCGTATCTCCGGCTTTGGAAATGATTCAGCACTTTGTGCCTTGGAGCTCTAGGGCAATGTAGCACACCCACAGCAGAAGTTCTACTTCAGCCAGATCAGGAATGCAAAGGAACTGCGTGTCACAGGCCTTTGTAAGAGATGTTCCCGGTAGGCTGTGAGAGCACTGTGCAGAGCGAGTTGTTTCTTAGCTTCCCGAAGAGCTGGATGCAAGATGCTTTAGGGCCTCTCTCCAGTTTGGATACAAGGCAGGGCCTTGTGCATGGAAGCTCTAGGGCAATGTACAACACCTAGAGCACAAGTTCTACTTCATGCACATCAGTCCTGCAAAGGAACTGCGTTTCACAGGCCTTTGTAAGTGATGTTCTCGGTAGGCTGTCAGAGCACTGTGCAGAGCGAGTTGTTTCTTAGCTTCCCAAAGATCTGGAAGCAAGATGCTTTGGGGCCTCACTCCCCCTTTGGATACAAGACTGGGCTTTGTGCCTTGAAGCTCTAGGGCAATGTAGAACACCCACAGCAGAGGTTTTACTTCAGCGAGATCAGGCCTGCAAAGAAACTGCGTTTCACAGGCCTTTGTAAGAGATGTTCCCAGTAGGCTGTAGTAGCACTGTGCAGAGCGAGTTGTTTCTTAGCTTCCCAAAGAGCTGGAAGCAAGATGCTTTGGGGCGTATCTCCGTCCTTGGAAATGATTCAGCACTTTGAGCCTTGGAGCTTAGGGCAATGTAGCACACCCACAGCAGAAGTTCTACTTCAGCCAGATCAGGCCAGCAAAGAAACTGAGTTTCACAGGCCTTTTAAGAGATGTTCCGGTAGGCTGTAAGAGCACTGAGCTGAGCGGTTTGTTTCTTAGCTTCCCAAAGAGCTGGAAGCTAGATGCTTTGGATCCCAACTCGCCCTTTGGATAGAAGCCTGCACATTGTGCCTTTCAGCTCTAGGGCAATGTAGGACACCCAGAGCAGAAGTTCTACTTCAGCCCGATCAGGCCTGCAAAGAAACTGCGTGTCACAGGCCTGTGTAAGAGATGTTCCCGGTAGGCTGTAAGAGCACTGTGCAGAGCGAGTTGTTTCTTAGCTTCCCAAAGAGCTGGAAACAAGATGCTTTGGGGCTTCTCTCCGTCTTTGGAAATAATGCAGCACTTTGTGCCTTTGAGGTCTAGGGCAATGTAGCACACTCAGAGCAGAAGTTCCGCTTCAGCAAGATCAGGCCTGAAAAGAAACTGCGTTTCACAGGCCTTTGTCAGAGATTTTCCCGGTAGGCTGTAAGAGCACTGTGCAGAGCGAGCTGTTTCTTAGCTTCCCAAAGAGCTGGAAGCAAGATGCTTTGGGGCCTCTCTCCCCCGTTGGATACAAGGCAGGGCCTTGTGCGTTGAAGCTCTAGGGCAATGAACAACACCCAGAGAATAAGTTCTACTTCAGCCAGATCAGGCCTGCAAAGGAACTGCGTTTCACAGGCCTTTGTAAGAGATGTTCTAGGTAGGCTGTAAGAGCACTGTGCAGAGCGAATTGTTTATTAGCTTCCCAAAGAGCTGGAAGCAAGATGCTTTTGGCCCAACTTGCCCTTTGGAAAGAAGACTGCACGTTGTGCCTTTCAGCTCTCAGGCAATGTAGCACACCCAGAGCAGAAGTTCTACTTCAGCCAGATCAGGCCTGCAAAGAAACTGCGTTTCACAGGCCTTTGTAGGAGATGTTCCCGGTAGGCTGTAAGAGCACTCTGTAGAGCGAGTTTTTTCTTAGCTTCCCAAAGAGCTGGAAACAAGATGCTTTGGGGCGTATCTCCGTCTTTGGAAATGATTCAGCACTTTGTGCCTTGGAGCTTAGGGCAATGTAGCACACCCACAGCAGAAGTTCTAATTCAGCTAGATCAGGCCTACAAAGCAACTGCGTTTAACACGCCTTTGTAAGAGATGTTTCTGGTAGGCTGTAAGAGCACTGTGCCGAGCGAGTTGTGTCTTAGCTTCCCAAAGGGCTGGAAGCAAGATGCTTTGGGCCCTATCTTCCACTCTGGAAACAAGGCAGGGCTTTGTGCCTTGAAGCTCTATGGCAATGTAGCTCTCCCACAGCAGAAGTTGTACTTCAGCTAGATAAGGCCTGCAAAGGCATTGCGTTTCACAGGCCTTTGTAAGAGATGTTCCCGGTAGGCTGTAAGAGCACTGTGCAGAGCGAGCTGTTTCTTAGCTTCCCAAGGAGCTGGAAGCAAGATGCTTTGGGGCCTCTCTCCCCCTTTGAATACAAGGCAGGGCCTTGTGCATTGAAGCTCTAGGGCGATGTACAACACCCAGATCATAAGTTCTACTTCAGCCAGATCAGGCCTGCAAAGAAATTGCGTTTCACAGGCCTTTGTAAGAGATGTTCCCGGTAGGCTGTAAGAGCAATGACCACAGCAAGTTGTTTCTTAGCTTCCCATAGAGCTCGAAGCAAGATTCTTTAGGGCCTCTCTCCAGTTTGGATACAAGGCAGGGCCTTGTGCATGGAAGCTCTAGGGCAATGTACAACACCTAGAGCATAAGTTCTACTTCAGGCAGATCAGGCCTGCAAAGGAACTGCGTTTCACAGGCCTTTGTAAGAGATGTTCTCGGTAGGCTGTAAGAGCACTGTGCAGAGCGAGTTGTTTCTTAGCTTCCGAAAGAGCTGGAAGCAAGATGCTTTGGGGCCTCACTCCCTCTTTGGATACAAGACTCGGCTTTGTGCCTTGAAGCTCTAGGGCAATGTAGAACACCCACAGCAGAAGTTCTACTTCAGCCAGATCAGGCCTGCAAAGAAACTGAGTTTCACAGGCCTTTTAAGAGATGTTCCCCGTAGGCTGTAAGAGCACTGAGCTGAGCGGTTTGTTTCTTAGCTTCCCAAAGAGCTGGAAGCAAGATGCTTTGGATCCCAACTCGCCCTTTGGATAGAAGCCTGCACATTGTGCCTTTCAGCTCTAGGGCAATGTAGCACACCCAGAGGAGAAGTTCTACTTCAGCCCGATCAGGCCTGCAAAGAAACTGCTTGTCACAGGCCTTTGTACGAGATGTTCCCGGTAGGCTGTAAGAGCACTGTGCAGAGCGAGCTGTTTCTTAGCTTCCCAAGGAGCTGGAAGCAAGACGCTTTGGGGCCTCTCTCCCCCTTTGAATACAAGGCAGGGCCTTGTGCATTGAAGCTCTAGGGCGATGGACAACACCCAGATCATAAGTTCTACTTCAGCCAGATCAGGCCTGCAAAGAAATTGCGTTTCAGAGGCCTTTATAAGAGATGTTCCCGGAAGGATGTAAGAGCAATGACCACAGCAAGTTGTTTCTTAGCTTCCCAAAGAGCTGGAAGCAAAATTCTTTAGTGCCTGTCTCCAGTGGATACAAGGTATCGCCTTGTGCATGGAAGCTCTATGGCAATGTAGCACACCCACAGCAGAAGTTCTACTTCAGCCAGATCAGGCCTGCAAAGAAACTACGTTTCACAGGCCTTTGTAAGAGATGTTCCCGGTAGACTGTAAGAGCACTGTGCAGAGCGAGTTGTGTCTTAGCTTCCCAAAGAGCTGGAAGCAAGACACTTTGGGGCCTCACTCCCCCTTTGGATACAAGACTCGGCTTTGTGCCTTGAAGCTCTAGGGCAATGTAGAACACCCACAGCAGAAGTTCTACTTCAGCCAGATCAGGCCTGCAAAGAAACTGAGTTTCACAGGCCTTTTAAGAGATGTTCCCCGTAGGCTGTAAGAGCACTGAGCTGAGCGGTTTGTTTCTTAGCTTCCCAAAGAGCTGGAAGCAAGATGCTTTGGATCCCAACTCGCCCTTTGGATAGAAGCCTGTACATTGTGCCTTTCAGCTCTAGGGCAATGTAGCACACCCAGAGGAGAAGTTCTACTTCAGCCCGATCAGGCCTGCAAAGAAACTGCGTGTCACAGGCCTTTGTACGAGATGTTCCCGGTAGGCTGTAAGAGCACTGTGCAGAGCGAGCTGTTTCTTAGCTTCCCAAGGAGCTGGAAGCAAGACGCTTTGGGGCCTCTCTCCCCCTTTGAATACAAGGCAGGGCCTTGTGCATTGAAGCTCTAGGGCGATGGACAACACCCAGATCATAAGTTCTACTTCAGCCAGATCAGGCCTGCAAAGAAATTGCGTTTCAGAGGCCTTTATAAGAGATGTTCCCGGAAGGATGTAAGAGCAATGACCACAGCAAGTTGTTTCTTAGCTTCCCATAGAGCTGGAAGCAAAATTCTTTAGTGCCTGTCTCCAGTGGATACAAGGTATCGCCTTGTGCATGGAAGCTCTAGGGCAATGTAGCACACCCACAGCAGAAGTTCTACTTCAGCCAGATCAGGCCTGCAAAGAAACTGCGTTTCACAGGCCTTTGTAAGAGATGTTCCCGGTAGACTGTAAGAGCACTGTGCAGAGCGAGTTGTGTCTTAGCTTCCCAAAGAGCTGGAAGCAAGACACTTTGGGGCCTCACTCCCCCTTTGGATACAAGACTCGGCTTTGTGCCTTGAAGCTCTAGGGCAATGTAGAACACCCACAGCAGAAGTTCTACTTCAGCCAGATCAGGCCTGCAAAGAAACTGAGTTTCACAGGCCTTTTAAGAGATGTTCCCGGTAGGCTGTAAGAGCACTGAGCAGAGCGGTTTGTTTCTTAGCTTCCCAAAGAGCTGGAAGCAAGATGCTTTGGATCCCAACTCTCCCTTTGGATAGAAGCCTGCACATTGTGCCTTTCACCTCTAGGGCAATGTAGCACACCCTGAGCAGAAGTTCTACTTCAGACAGATCAGGCCTGCAAAGAAACTGCGTGTCACAGGCCTTTGTAAGAGATGTACCCGGTAGGCTGTAAGAGCACTGTGCAGAGCGAGTTGTTTCTTAGCTTCCCAAAGAGCTGGAAACAAGATGCTTTGGGGCCTCTCTCCGTCTTTGGAAATAATGCAGCACTTTGTGCCTTTCATCTCTAGGGCAATGTAGCACACTCAGAGCAGAAGTTCTGCTTCAGCAAGATCAGGCCTGCAAAGAAACTGCATTTCACAGGCCTTTGGAAGACATGTTCCCGGTAGGCTGTAAGAGCACTGTGCAGAGCGAGTTCTTTCTTAGCTTCCCAAAGAGCTGGTAGCAAGATACTGTGGGGCCCAACACGCCCTTTGGAAAGAAGCCTGCACGTTGTGCCTTTCAGCTCTAGGGCAAAGTAGCACACCCAGAGCAGAAGTCCTACTTCAGCCAGATCAGGCCTGCAAAGAAACTGCATTTCACAGGCCTTTGGAAGAGATGTTCCCACTAGGCTGTAAGAGCACTGTGCAGAGCGAGTTGTTTCTTAGCTTCCCAAAGAGCTGGAAGCAAGATGCTGTGGGGCCCAACTCGCCCTTTGGAAAGAAGCCTGCACGTTGTGCCTTTCAGCTCTAGGGCAAAGTAGCACACCCAGAGCAGAAGTGCTACTTCAGCCAGATCAGGCCTGCAAAGAAATTGCGTTTCGCAGGCCATTGGAAGAGATGATCCCGGTAGGCTGTAAGAGCACTGTGCAGAGCGAGTTGTTTCTTAGCTTCCCAAAGAGCTGGAAGCAAGATGCTGTGGGGCCCAACTCGCCCTTTGGAAAGAAGCCTGCACGTTGTGCCTTTCAGCTCTAGGGCAAAGTGGCACACCCAGAGCAGAAGTCCTACTTCAGCCAGATCAGGCCTGCAAAGAAACTGCGTTTCACAGGCCTTTGGAAGAGATGTTCCCGGTAGGCTGTAAGAGCACTGTGCAGAGCGAGTTGTTTCTTAGCTTCCCAAAGAGCTGGAAGCAAGATGCTGTGGGGCCCAACTCGCCCTTTGGAAAGAAGCCTGCACGTTGTGCCTTTCAGCTCTAGGGCAAAGTAGCACACCCAGAGCAGAAGTCCTACTTCAGCCAGATCAGGCCTGCAAAGAAACTGCGTTTCACAGGCCTTTGTAAGAGATGTTCCCGGTAGGCTGCAAGAGCACTGTGCAGAGCGAGTTCTTTCTTAGCTTCCCAAAGAGCTAGAAGCAAGATGCTTTTGTCCCAACTTGCCCTTTGGAAAGAAGACTGCACGTTGTGCCTTTCAGCTCTCGGGCAATGTAGCACACGCAGAGCAGAAGTTCTACTTCAGCCAGATCAGGCCTGCAAAGAAACTGCGTTTCACAGGCCTTTGTAGGAGATGTTCCCGGTAGACTGTAAGAGCACTGTGCAGAGTGAGTTGTTTCTTAGCTTCCCAAAGAGCTGGAAGCAAGATGCTTTGGGGCGTATCTCCGTCTTTGAAAATGATTCAGCACTTTGTGCCTTGGAGCTCTAGGGCAATGTAGCACACCCACATCAGAAGTTCTACTTCAGCCAGATCAGGCCTGCAAAGAAACTGCATTTCACAGGCATTTGTAGGAGATGTTCCCGGTAGACTGTAAGAGCACTGTGCAGAGCGAGTTGTTTCTTAGCTTCCGAAGAGCTGGAAGCAAGATTCTTTAGGGCCTCTCTCCAGGTGGATACAAGGTATGGCGTTGTGCATGGAAGCTCTTGGGCAATGTAGCACACCCAGAGGAGAAGTTCTACTTCAGCCAGATCAGGACTGCAAAGAAACTGCGTTTCACAGGCCTTTGTAAGAGATGTTTCCGGTAGGCTGTAGGAGCCCTGTGCAGAGCGAGTTGATTCTTAGCTTCACAAAAAGCTTTAAGCAAGATGCTTTGGGGCGTATCTCCGTCTTTGGAAATGATTCAGCACTTTGTGCATTGGAGCTCTAGGGCAATTTAGCACACGCAGAGCAGAGTTTCTACTTCACCCAGATCAGTCCTTCAAAGAAACTGCGTTTCACAGCCCTTTGAAAGAGATGTTCCCGGTATGGTGTAATAGCACTGTGCACAGTGAGTTGTTTCTTAGCGTCCCAAAGAGCTGGAAGCAAGATGCTTTAGGGCCTTTCTCCAGTTTGGATACAAGGCAGGGCCTTGAGCCTTGAAGCTCTTGGGCAATGTAGCACACCCACAGCTGAAGTTCAACTGCAGCCAGATCAGGCCTGCAAAGAAACTGCGTTTCACAGGCCTTTTGTAAGAGATGTTCCCGGTAGGCTGTAAGAGCACTGTGCAGGGCGAGCTGTTTCTTAGCTTCCCAAAGAGCTGGAAGCAAGATGCTTTGGGGCCTCTCTCCCCCTTGTATACAAGTCAGGGCCTTGTGCGTTGAAGCTCTAGGGCAATGCACAACACCCAGAGCATAAGTTCTACTTCAGCCAGATCAGGCCTTCAAAGGAACAGCGTTTCACAGGCCTTTGTAAGAGATGTTCTCGGTAGGCTGTAAGAGAACTGTGCACAGCGAGTTGTTTCCTAGCTTCCCAAAGAGCTGGAAGCAACAAGATTTGGGGCCCAACTTGCCCTTTGGAAAGAAGACTGCACGTTGTGCCTTTCAGCTCTCGGGCAATGTAGCACACCCAGAGCAGAAGTTCTACTTCAGCGAGATCAGGCCTGCAAAGAAACTGTGTTTCACAGGCCTTTGTAGGAGATGTGCCCGGTAGGCTGTAAGAGCACTGTGCAGAGCGAGTTGTTTCCTAGCTTCCCAAAGAGCTGGAAGGAAGATGCTTTGGGGCGTATCTCCGTCTTTGGAAGTGATTCAGCACTTTGTGCCTTGGAGCTCTACGGCAATGTAGCACACCCAGAGGAGAAGTTCTACTTCGGCCAGATCAGGTCTGCAAGGAAACTGCGTTTCACAGGCCTTTGTAAGAGATGTTTCTGGTAGGCTGTAAGAGCACTGTGCCGAGCGAGTTGTGTCTTAGCTTCCCAAAGGGCTGGAAGCAAGATGCTTTGGGGCCTATCTTCCACTCTGGAAAAAAGGCAGGGCTTTTTGCCTTGAAGCTCTATGGCAATGTAGCTCTCCCACAGCAGAAGTTGTACTTCAGCTAGATAAGGCCTGCAAAGGCATTGCGTTTCACAGGCCTTTGTAAGAGATGTTCCCGGTAGGCTGTAAGAGCACTGTGCAGAGCGAGCTGTTTCTTAGCTTCCCAAGGAGCTGGAAGCAAGATGCTTTGGGACCTGTCTCCCCCTTTGGATACAAGGCAGGGCCTTGTGCGTTGAAGCTCTAGGGCAATGTACAACACCCAGAGCATAAGTTCTACTTCAGCCAGATCAGGCCTGCAAAGAAACTGCGTTTCACAGGCCTTGGTAAGAGATGTTCCCGGTAGTCTGTAAGAGCACTGTCCACAGCGAGTTGTTTCTAAGCTTCCCGAAGAGCTGGAAGCAAGATGCTTTTGGGCCTCTCTCCAGTTTGGGTACAAGGCAGGGCCTTGTGCATGGAAGCTCTAGGGCAATGTAGCACACCCAGAGGAGAAGTTCTACTTCAGCAAGATCAGGCCTTCAAGGAAACTGCGTTTCACAGGACTTTGTAAGAGATGTTCCCGGTAGGCTGTAAGAGCACTGTGCAGAGCGAGTTGTTTCTTAGCTTCCCAAAGAGCTGGAAGCAAGATGCTTTGGGGCGTATCTCCGGCTTTGGAAATGATTCAGCACTTTGTGCCTTGGAGCTCTAGGGCAATGTAGCACACCCACAGCAGAAGTTCTACTTCAGCCAGATCAGGAATGCAAAGGAACTGCGTGTCACAGGCCTTTGTAAGAGATGTTCCCGGTAGGCTGTGAGAGCACTGTGCAGAGCGAGTTGTTTCTTAGCTTCCCGAAGAGCTGGATGCAAGATGCTTTAGGGCCTCTCTCCAGTTTGGATACAAGGCAGGGCCTTGTGCATGGAAGCTCTAGGGCAATGTACAACACCTAGAGCACAAGTTCTACTTCATGCACATCAGTCCTGCAAAGGAACTGCGTTTCACAGGCCTTTGTAAGTGATGTTCTCGGTAGGCTGTCAGAGCACTGTGCAGAGCGAGTTGTTTCTTAGCTTCCCAAAGATCTGGAAGCAAGATGCTTTGGGGCCTCACTCCCCCTTTGGATACAAGACTGGGCTTTGTGCCTTGAAGCTCTAGGGCAATGTAGAACACCCACAGCAGAGGTTTTACTTCAGCGAGATCAGGCCTGCAAAGAAACTGCGTTTCACAGGCCTTTGTAAGAGATGTTCCCAGTAGGCTGTAGTAGCACTGTGCAGAGCGAGTTGTTTCTTAGCTTCCCAAAGAGCTGGAAGCAAGATGCTTTGGGGCGTATCTCCGTCCTTGGAAATGATTCAGCACTTTGAGCCTTGGAGCTTAGGGCAATGTAGCACACCCACAGCAGAAGTTCTACTTCAGCCAGATCAGGCCAGCAAAGAAACTGAGTTTCACAGGCCTTTTAAGAGATGTTCCGGTAGGCTGTAAGAGCACTGAGCTGAGCGGTTTGTTTCTTAGCTTCCCAAAGAGCTGGAAGCTAGATGCTTTGGATCCCAACTCGCCCTTTGGATAGAAGCCTGCACATTGTGCCTTTCAGCTCTAGGGCAATGTAGGACACCCAGAGCAGAAGTTCTACTTCAGCCCGATCAGGCCTGCAAAGAAACTGCGTGTCACAGGCCTGTGTAAGAGATGTTCCCGGTAGGCTGTAAGAGCACTGTGCAGAGCGAGTTGTTTCTTAGCTTCCCAAAGAGCTGGAAACAAGATGCTTTGGGGCTTCTCTCCGTCTTTGGAAATAATGCAGCACTTTGTGCCTTTGAGGTCTAGGGCAATGTAGCACACTCAGAGCAGAAGTTCCGCTTCAGCAAGATCAGGCCTGAAAAGAAACTGCGTTTCACAGGCCTTTGTCAGAGATTTTCCCGGTAGGCTGTAAGAGCACTGTGCAGAGCGAGCTGTTTCTTAGCTTCCCAAAGAGCTGGAAGCAAGATGCTTTGGGGCCTCTCTCCCCCGTTGGATACAAGGCAGGGCCTTGTGCGTTGAAGCTCTAGGGCAATGAACAACACCCAGAGAATAAGTTCTACTTCAGCCAGATCAGGCCTGCAAAGGAACTGCGTTTCACAGGCCTTTGTAAGAGATGTTCTAGGTAGGCTGTAAGAGCACTGTGCAGAGCGAATTGTTTATTAGCTTCCCAAAGAGCTGGAAGCAAGATGCTTTTGGCCCAACTTGCCCTTTGGAAAGAAGACTGCACGTTGTGCCTTTCAGCTCTCAGGCAATGTAGCACACCCAGAGCAGAAGTTCTACTTCAGCCAGATCAGGCCTGCAAAGAAACTGCGTTTCACAGGCCTTTGTAGGAGATGTTCCCGGTAGGCTGTAAGAGCACTCTGTAGAGCGAGTTTTTTCTTAGCTTCCCAAAGAGCTGGAAACAAGATGCTTTGGGGCGTATCTCCGTCTTTGGAAATGATTCAGCACTTTGTGCCTTGGAGCTTAGGGCAATGTAGCACACCCACAGCAGAAGTTCTAATTCAGCTAGATCAGGCCTACAAAGCAACTGCGTTTAACACGCCTTTGTAAGAGATGTTTCTGGTAGGCTGTAAGAGCACTGTGCCGAGCGAGTTGTGTCTTAGCTTCCCAAAGGGCTGGAAGCAAGATGCTTTGGGCCCTATCTTCCACTCTGGAAACAAGGCAGGGCTTTGTGCCTTGAAGCTCTATGGCAATGTAGCTCTCCCACAGCAGAAGTTGTACTTCAGCTAGATAAGGCCTGCAAAGGCATTGCGTTTCACAGGCCTTTGTAAGAGATGTTCCCGGTAGGCTGTAAGAGCACTGTGCAGAGCGAGCTGTTTCTTAGCTTCCCAAGGAGCTGGAAGCAAGATGCTTTGGGGCCTCTCTCCCCCTTTGAATACAAGGCAGGGCCTTGTGCATTGAAGCTCTAGGGCGATGTACAACACCCAGATCATAAGTTCTACTTCAGCCAGATCAGGCCTGCAAAGAAATTGCGTTTCACAGGCCTTTGTAAGAGATGTTCCCGGTAGGCTGTAAGAGCAATGACCACAGCAAGTTGTTTCTTAGCTTCCCATAGAGCTCGAAGCAAGATTCTTTAGGGCCTCTCTCCAGTTTGGATACAAGGCAGGGCCTTGTGCATGGAAGCTCTAGGGCAATGTACAACACCTAGAGCATAAGTTCTACTTCAGGCAGATCAGGCCTGCAAAGGAACTGCGTTTCACAGGCCTTTGTAAGAGATGTTCTCGGTAGGCTGTAAGAGCACTGTGCAGAGCGAGTTGTTTCTTAGCTTCCGAAAGAGCTGGAAGCAAGATGCTTTGGGGCCTCACTCCCTCTTTGGATACAAGACTCGGCTTTGTGCCTTGAAGCTCTAGGGCAATGTAGAACACCCACAGCAGAAGTTCTACTTCAGCCAGATCAGGCCTGCAAAGAAACTGAGTTTCACAGGCCTTTTAAGAGATGTTCCCCGTAGGCTGTAAGAGCACTGAGCTGAGCGGTTTGTTTCTTAGCTTCCCAAAGAGCTGGAAGCAAGATGCTTTGGATCCCAACTCGCCCTTTGGATAGAAGCCTGCACATTGTGCCTTTCAGCTCTAGGGCAATGTAGCACACCCAGAGGAGAAGTTCTACTTCAGCCCGATCAGGCCTGCAAAGAAACTGCGTGTCACAGGCCTTTGTACGAGATGTTCCCGGTAGGCTGTAAGAGCACTGTGCAGAGCGAGCTGTTTCTTAGCTTCCCAAGGAGCTGGAAGCAAGACGCTTTGGGGCCTCTCTCCCCCTTTGAATACAAGGCAGGGCCTTGTGCATTGAAGCTCTAGGGCGATGGACAACACCCAGATCATAAGTTCTACTTCAGCCAGATCAGGCCTGCAAAGAAATTGCGTTTCAGAGGCCTTTATAAGAGATGTTCCCGGAAGGATGTAAGAGCAATGACCACAGCAAGTTGTTTCTTAGCTTCCCATAGAGCTGGAAGCAAAATTCTTTAGTGCCTGTCTCCAGTGGATACAAGGTATCGCCTTGTGCATGGAAGCTCTAGGGCAATGTAGCACACCCACAGCAGAAGTTCTACTTCAGCCAGATCAGGCCTGCAAAGAAACTGCGTTTCACAGGCCTTTGTAAGAGATGTTCCCGGTAGACTGTAAGAGCACTGTGCAGAGCGAGTTGTGTCTTAGCTTCCCAAAGAGCTGGAAGCAAGACACTTTGGGGCCTCACTCCCCCTTTGGATACAAGACTCGGCTTTGTGCCTTGAAGCTCTAGGGCAATGTAGAACACCCACAGCAGAAGTTCTACTTCAGCCAGATCAGGCCTGCAAAGAAACTGAGTTTCACAGGCCTTTTAAGAGATGTTCCCGGTAGGCTGTAAGAGCACTGAGCAGAGCGGTTTGTTTCTTAGCTTCCCAAAGAGCTGGAAGCAAGATGCTTTGGATCCCAACTCTCCCTTTGGATAGAAGCCTGCACATTGTGCCTTTCACCTCTAGGGCAATGTAGCACACCCTGAGCAGAAGTTCTACTTCAGACAGATCAGGCCTGCAAAGAAACTGCGTGTCACAGGCCTTTGTAAGAGATGTACCCGGTAGGCTGTAAGAGCACTGTGCAGAGCGAGTTGTTTCTTAGCTTCCCAAAGAGCTGGAAACAAGATGCTTTGGGGCCTCTCTCCGTCTTTGGAAATAATGCAGCACTTTGTGCCTTTCATCTCTAGGGCAATGTAGCACACTCAGAGCAGAAGTTCTGCTTCAGCAAGATCAGGCCTGCAAAGAAACTGCATTTCACAGGCCTTTGGAAGACATGTTCCCGGTAGGCTGTAAGAGCACTGTGCAGAGCGAGTTCTTTCTTAGCTTCCCAAAGAGCTGGTAGCAAGATACTGTGGGGCCCAACACGCCCTTTGGAAAGAAGCCTGCACGTTGTGCCTTTCAGCTCTAGGGCAAAGTAGCACACCCAGAGCAGAAGTCCTACTTCAGCCAGATCAGGCCTGCAAAGAAACTGCATTTCACAGGCCTTTGGAAGAGATGTTCCCACTAGGCTGTAAGAGCACTGTGCAGAGCGAGTTGTTTCTTAGCTTCCCAAAGAGCTGGAAGCAAGATGCTGTGGGGCCCAACTCGCCCTTTGGAAAGAAGCCTGCACGTTGTGCCTTTCAGCTCTAGGGCAAAGTAGCACACCCAGAGCAGAAGTGCTACTTCAGCCAGATCAGGCCTGCAAAGAAATTGCGTTTCGCAGGCCATTGGAAGAGATGATCCCGGTAGGCTGTAAGAGCACTGTGCAGAGCGAGTTGTTTCTTAGCTTCCCAAAGAGCTGGAAGCAAGATGCTGTGGGGCCCAACTCGCCCTTTGGAAAGAAGCCTGCACGTTGTGCCTTTCAGCTCTAGGGCAAAGTGGCACACCCAGAGCAGAAGTCCTACTTCAGCCAGATCAGGCCTGCAAAGAAACTGCGTTTCACAGGCCTTTGGAAGAGATGTTCCCGGTAGGCTGTAAGAGCACTGTGCAGAGCGAGTTGTTTCTTAGCTTCCCAAAGAGCTGGAAGCAAGATGCTGTGGGGCCCAACTCGCCCTTTGGAAAGAAGCCTGCACGTTGTGCCTTTCAGCTCTAGGGCAAAGTAGCACACCCAGAGCAGAAGTCCTACTTCAGCCAGATCAGGCCTGCAAAGAAACTGCGTTTCACAGGCCTTTGTAAGAGATGTTCCCGGTAGGCTGCAAGAGCACTGTGCAGAGCGAGTTCTTTCTTAGCTTCCCAAAGAGCTAGAAGCAAGATGCTTTTGTCCCAACTTGCCCTTTGGAAAGAAGACTGCACGTTGTGCCTTTCAGCTCTCGGGCAATGTAGCACACGCAGAGCAGAAGTTCTACTTCAGCCAGATCAGGCCTGCAAAGAAACTGCGTTTCACAGGCCTTTGTAGGAGATGTTCCCGGTAGACTGTAAGAGCACTGTGCAGAGTGAGTTGTTTCTTAGCTTCCCAAAGAGCTGGAAGCAAGATGCTTTGGGGCGTATCTCCGTCTTTGAAAATGATTCAGCACTTTGTGCCTTGGAGCTCTAGGGCAATGTAGCACACCCACATCAGAAGTTCTACTTCAGCCAGATCAGGCCTGCAAAGAAACTGCATTTCACAGGCATTTGTAGGAGATGTTCCCGGTAGACTGTAAGAGCACTGTGCAGAGCGAGTTGTTTCTTAGCTTCCGAAGAGCTGGAAGCAAGATTCTTTAGGGCCTCTCTCCAGGTGGATACAAGGTATGGCGTTGTGCATGGAAGCTCTTGGGCAATGTAGCACACCCAGAGGAGAAGTTCTACTTCAGCCAGATCAGGACTGCAAAGAAACCGCGTTTCACAGGCCTTTGTAAGAGATGTTTCCGGTAGGCTGTAGGAGCCCTGTGCAGAGCGAGTTGATTCTTAGCTTCACAAAAAGCTTTAAGCAAGATGCTTTGGGGCGTATCTCCGTCTTTGGAAATGATTCAGCACTTTGTGCATTGGAGCTCTAGGGCAATTTAGCACACGCAGAGCAGAGTTTCTACTTCACCCAGATCAGTCCTTCAAAGAAACTGCGTTTCACAGCCCTTTGAAAGAGATGTTCCCGGTATGGTGTAATAGCACTGTGCACAGTGAGTTGTTTCTTAGCGTCCCAAAGAGCTGGAAGCAAGATGCTTTAGGGCCTTTCTCCAGTTTGGATACAAGGCAGGGCCTTGAGCCTTGAAGCTCTTGGGCAATGTAGCACACCCACAGCTGAAGTTCAACTGCAGTCAGATCAGGCCTGCAAAGAAACTGCGTTTCACAGGCCTTTTGTAAGAGATGTTCCCGGTAGGCTGTAAGAGCACTGTGCAGGGCGAGCTGTTTCTTAGCTTCCCAAAGAGCTGGAAGCAAGATGCTTTGGGGCCTCTCTCCCCCTTGGATACAAGGCAGGGCCTTGTGCGTTGAAGCTCTAGGGCAATGCACAACACCCAGAGCATAAGTTCTACTTCAGCCAGATCAGGCCTTCAAAGGAACAGCGTTTCACAGGCCTTTGTAAGAGATGTTCTCGGTAGGCTGTAAGAGAACTGTGCACAGCGAGTTGTTTCCTAGCTTCCCAAAGAGCTGGAAGCAACAAGATTTGGGGCCCAACTTGCCCTTTGGAAAGAAGACTGCACGTTGTGCCTTTCAGCTCTCGGGCAATGTAGCACACCCAGAGCAGAAGTTCTACTTCAGCGAGATCAGGCCTGCAAAGACACTGCGTTTCACAGGCCTTTGTAGGAGATGTGCCCGGTAGGCTGTAAGAGCACTGTGCAGAGCGAGTTGTTTCCTAGCTTCCCAAAGAGCTGGAAGGAAGATGCTTTGGGGCGTATCTCCGTCTTTGGAAGTGATTCAGCACTTTGTGCCTTGGAGCTCTACGGCAATGTAGCACACCCAGAGGAGAAGTTCTACTTCGGCCAGATCAGGTCTGCAAGGAAACTGCGTTTCACAGGCCTTTGTAAGAGATGTTTCTGGTAGGCTGTAAGAGCACTGTGCCGAGCGAGTTGTGTCTTAGCTTCCCAAAGGGCTGGAAGCAAGATGCTTTGGGGCCTATCTTCCACTCTGGAAAAAAGGCAGGGCTTTTTGCCTTGAAGCTCTATGGCAATGTAGCTCTCCCACAGCAGAAGTTGTACTTCAGCTAGATAAGGCCTGCAAAGGCATTGCGTTTCACAGGCCTTTGTAAGAGATGTTCCCGGTAGGCTGTAAGAGCACTGTGCAGAGCGAGCTGTTTCTTAGCTTCCCAAGGAGCTGGAAGCAAGATGCTTTGGGGCCTCTCTCCCCCTTTGGATACAAGGCAGGGTCTTGTGCGTTGAAGCTCTAGGGCAATGTACAACACCCAGAGCATAAGTTCTACTTCAGCCAGATCAGGCCTGTAAAGAAACTGCGTTTCACAGGCCTTTGTAAGAGATGTTCCCGGTGCTGTAAGAGCACTGTGCAGAGCGAGTTGTTTCTTAGCTTCCCAAACAGCTGGAAGCAAGATGCTTTGGGGCGTATCTCCGTCTTTGGAAATGATTCAGCACTTTGTGCCTTGGATCTCTAGGGCAATGTAGCACACCCAGAACAGAGTTTCTACTTCACCCTGATCAGTCCTGCAAAGAAACTGCGTTCCACAGCCCTTTGTAAGAGATGTTCCCGGTATGGTGTAATAGCACTGTGCACAGTGAGTTGTTTATTAGCGTCCCAAAGAGCTGGAAGCAAGATGCTTTAGGGCCTTTCTCCAGTTTCGATACAAGTCAGGGCCTCGAGCCTTGAAGCTCTAGGGCAATGTAGCACAGCCACAGCTGAAGTTCAACTTCTGCCAGACCAGTCCTGCAAAGAAACTGCGTTTCACAGGCCTTGGTAAGAGATGTTCCCGGTAGGCTGTAAGAACACTGTCCACAGCGAGTTGTTTCTAAGCTTCCCGAAGAGCTGGAAGCAAGATGCTTTGGGGCGTATCTCCGTCTTTGGAAATGATTCAGAACTTTGTGCCTTGGAGCTCTAGGGCAATGTAGCACAACCACAGCAGAAGTTCTACTTCAGCCAGATCAGGCCTGCAAAGAAACTGCGTTTCACAGGCCTTTGTAAGAGATGTTCCCGGTAGGCTGTAAGAGCACTGTGCAGAGAGAGTTGTTTCTTAGCTTCCCGAAGAGCTGGAAGCAAGATGCTTTAGGGCCTCTCTCCAGTTTGGATACAAGGCAGGGCCTTGTGCATGGAAGCTCTAGGGCAATGTACAACACCTAGAGCATAAGTTCTACTTCAGGCAGATCCGTCCTGCAAAGGAACTGCGTTCCACAGGCCTTTGTAAGAGATGTTCTCGGTAGGCTGTAAGAGCACTGTGCAGAGCGAGTTGTTTCTTAGCTTCCCAAAGAGCTGGAAGCAAGATGCTTTGGGGCCTCACTCCCTCTTTGGATACAAGACTCGGCTTTGTGCCTTGAAGCTCTAGGGCAATGTAGAACTCCCACAGCAGAAGTTCTACTTCAGCCAGATCAGGCCTGCAAAGAAACTGCGTTTCACAGGCCTTTTAAGAGATGTTCCCGGTAGTCTGTAAGAGCACTGAGCAGAGCGGTTTGTTAGTTAGATTCCCAAAGTGCTGGAAGCAAGATGCTTTGGATCCCAGCTCGCCCTTGGGATAGAAGCCTGCACATTGTGCCTTTCAGCTATAGGGCAATGTAGCACACCCAGAGGAGAAGTTCTACTTCAGCCCGATCAGGCCTGCAAAGAAACTGCGTGTCACAGGCCTTTGTAAGAGATGTTCCCGGTAGGCTGTAAGAGCACTGTGCAGAGCGAGTTGTTTCTTAGCTTCCCAAAGAGCTGGAAACAAGATGCTTTGGGTCCTCTCTCCGTCTTTGGAAATAATGCAGCACTTTGCGCCTTCGAGCACTAGGGCAATGTAGCACACTCAGAGCAGAAGTTCTAATTCAGCCAGATCAGGCCTGCAAAGAAACTGCGTTTCACAGGCCTTTGTAAGAGATGTTCCCGGTAGGCTGTAAGAGCACTGTGCAGAGCGAGCTGCTTCTTAGCTTCCCATAGAGCTGGAAGCAAGATTCTTTAGGGCCTCTCTCCAGGTGGATACAAGGTATGGCCTTGTGCATGGAAGCTCTAGGGCAGTGTGGCACACCCAGAGGAGAAGTTCTACTTCAGTCAGATCAGGCCTGCAAAGAAACTGCGTGTCACAGGCCTTTGTGAGAGATGTTCCCGGAAGGCTGTAAGAGCAGTGTGCAGAGCGAGTTGTTTCTTAGCTTCCCAAAGAGCTGGAAGCAAGATGCTTTTGGCCCAACTTGCCCTTTGGAAAGAAGCCTGCACGTTATGCTTTTCAGCTCTCGGGCCATGTAGCACACCCAGGCCAGAAGTTCTACTTCAGCCAGATCAGGCCTGCAAAGAAACTGCGTTTCACAGGCCTTTGTAGGAGATGTGCCCGGTAGGCTGTAAGAGCACTGTGCAGAGTGAGTTGTTTCTTAGCTTCCCAAAGAGCTGGAAGCAAGATGCTTTGGGGCCCAACTCGCCCTTTGGAAAGAAGACTGCACGTTGTACCTTTCAGCTCTAGGGCAATGTAGCACACCCACAGCAGAATTTCTACTTCAGCCAGATCAGGCCTGCAAAGAAACTGCGTTTCACAGGCCTTTGTAAGAGATGTTCCCGGTAGGCTGTAAGAGCACTGTGCAGAGCGTGTTGTTTCTTAGCTTCCCAAAGAGCTGGAAGCAAGATGCTTTTGGGCGTATCTCCGTCTTTGGAAATGATTCAGCACTTTGTGCCTTGGAGCTCTAGGGCAATGTAGCACAAACACAGCAGAAGTTCTACTTCAGCCAGATGAGGCCTGCAAAGAAACTTCATTTCACAGGACTTTGTAAGAGATGTTCTTGGTAGGCTGTAAGAGCACTGTGCAGTGCGAGTTGTTTCGTAGCTTCCCAAAGAACTGGAAGCAAGATGATTTGGGGCCTCACTCCACCTTTGGATACAAGACTGGGCTTTGTGCCTTGAAGCTCTAGGGCAATGAAGAACACACACAGCAGAAGTTCTGCTTCAGGCAGATCACGCCTGCAAAGAAACTGCGTTTCATAGGCCTTTGTAAGCGATGTTCCCGGTAGGCTGCAAGAGCACTGTGCACAGCGAGTTGTTTCTTAGCTTCCCGAAGTGCTGGAAGCAAGATGCTTTAGGGCCTCTCTCCAGTTTGGATACAAGGCAGGACCTTGTGCATGGAAGCTATAGGGCAATGTAGCACACCCAGAGCAGAAGTGCTACTTCAGCCAGATCAGGACTGCTAAGAAACTGCGTTTCACAGGCCTTTGTAAGAGATGTTCCCGGTAGGCTGTAGGAGCACTTTGCAGAGCGAGTTGATTCTTAGCTTCACAGAAAGCTTTAAGCAAGATGTTTTGGGGCATATCTCCGTCTTCGGAAATGATTCAGCACCTTGTGCCTTGGAGCTCTAGGGCAATGTAGCACAGCCACAGCAGAAGTTCTACTTCAGCCATATCAGGCCTGAAAAGAAATTGCGTTTCACAGGCCTTTGTAAGAGATGTTCCCGGTAGGCTGTGAGAGCACTGTGCACAGCGAGTTGTTTCTCAGCTTCCCAAAGAGCTGGAAGCAAGATGCTTTGGGGCCTCTGTCCGTCTTTGGAAATAATGCAGCACTTTGTGCCTTGGTGCTCTAGGGCAATGTAGCACACTAGAGCAGAAGTTCTACTTCAGCCAGATCAGGCCTGCAAAGAAACTGCGTTTCACTGGCCTTTGTAAGAGATGTTCCCGGTAGGCTCTAAGAGCACTGTGCAGAGCGAGCTGTTTCTTAGCTTCCCAAAGAGCTGGAAGCAAGATGCTTTCGGGCCTCTGTCCCCCGTTGGATACAAGACAGGGCCTTGTGCGTTGAAGCTCTAGGGCAATGTACAACACCCAGAGCATAAGTTCTACTTCAGCCAGATCAGGCCTGCAAGGGAACTGCGTTTCTCAGGCCTTTGTAAGTAATGTTCTCGGTAGGCTGTAAGAGCACTGTGCACAGCGAGTTGTTTCTTAGCTTCCCAAAGAGCTGGAAGCAAGATTCTTTTTGGCCTCCCTCCCTCTTGGATACAAGACTTGGATTTGTGCCTTGAGCTATAGGGCAATGAAGAACACCCACAGCAGAACTTCTTTTATCCAGATCACGCCTGCAAAGAAACTGCGTTTCACAGGCCTTTGTAAGAGATGTTCCCGGTAGGCTGTAAAAGCACTGTTCATAGCGAGTTGTTTCTTAGCTTCCCATAGAGCTGGAAGCAAGATGCTTTAGGGCCTCTCTCCAGTTTGGATACAATACAGGGCCTTGTGCATGGAAGCTCTAGGGTATTGTAGCACACCCACAGCAGAAGTTCTACTTCAGCCACATCAGGCCTGCAAAGAAACTGCGTTCACAGTCCTTTGTAAGAGATGTTCCCGGTAGGCTGTAAGAGCACTGTGCAGAGCGAGTTGTTTCATAGCTTCCCACAGAGGTGGAAGCAAGATGCTTTGGGCCCAACTCGCCCTTTGGAAAGAAGACTTCACGTTGTGCCTTTCAGCTCTCGGGCAATATAGCACACGCAGAGCAGAAGTTCTACTTCAGCCAGATCAGGCCTGCAAAGAAACTGCGTTTCACAGGCCTTTGAAAGAGATGTTCCCGGTAGGATGTAAGAGAACTGTGCAGAGCAAGTTGTTTCTTAGCATCCCAAAGAGCTGGAAGCAAGATGCTTTGGTTCCTCACTCCCTCTTTGGATACAAGACAGGGCTTTGAGCCTTGAAGCTCTAGGGCAATGTAGAACACCCACAGCAGAAGTTCTACTTCAGCCAGATCACGCCTGCAAAGAAACTGCGTTTCACAGGCCTTTGTAAGACATCTTCCCGGTAGGCTGTAAGAGCACTGTGCACAGCCAGTTGTTTCTTAGCTTCCTAAAGAGCTAGAAGCATGATGCTTTGGGGCCTCTGTCCGTCTTTGGAAATAATGCAGCACATTGTGCCTTTCAGCTCTAGGGCAATGTAGCACACACAGAGCAGAAGTTCTACTTCAGCCAGATCAGGCCTGCAAAGGAACTGCGTTTCACAGGCCTTTGTAAGAGATGTTCTCGGTAGGCTGAAAGAGCACTGTGCACAGCGAGTTGTTTCTTAGCTTCCCAAAGAGCTGGAAGCAAGATTCTTTGGGGCCTCCCTCCCCCTTTGGATACAAGACTGGGCTTTGAGCCTTGAATCTCTAGGGCAATGAAGAACACCCACAGCAGAAGTTCTTTTAACCAGATCACGCCTGCAAAGAAACTGCGTTTCACAGGCCTTTGTAAGAGATGTTCCCGGTAGGCTGTAAGAGCACTGTGCAGAGCGAGTTGTTTCATAGCTTCCCAAACAGCTGGAAGCAAGTTGCTTTGGGGCGTATCTCCGTCTTTGGAAATGATTCAGCACTTTGTGCCTTGGAGCTCTAGGGCAATGTAGCACACCCAGAGCAGAGTTTCTACTTCACCCAGATCAGGCCTGCTAAGAAACTGTGTTTCACAGCCCTTTGTAAGAGATGTTCCCGGTATGGTGTAACAGCACTGTGCACAGTGAGTTGTTTCTTAGAGTCCCAAAGAGCTGGAAGCAAGGTGCTTTAGTGCCTTTCTCCAGTTTGGATACAAGGCAGGGCCTCGAGCTTTGAAGCTCTAGGGCAATGTAGCACAGCCACAGCTGAAGTTCAACTTCAGAAAGATCAAGCCTGCAAAGAAACTACGTTTCACAGGCCTTGGTAAGAGATGTTCCCGCTAGGCTGTAAGAGCACAGTGCAGAGCGAGTTGTTTCTTAGCTTCCCGAAGAGCTGGAAGCAAGATGCTTTGGGGCCCAACTCGCCCTTTGGAAAGAAGACTGCACGTTGTGCCTTTCAGCTCTAGGGCAATGTAGCACACCCAAAGCAGAAGTTCTACTTCAGCCAAATCAGGCCTGCAAAGGAACTGCGTTTCACAGGCCTTTGAAAGAGATGTTCCCGGTAGGCTTTAAGAGCACTGTGCTGAGCGAGTTGTTTCTTAGCTTCCCGAAGAGCTGGAAGCAAGATGCTTTAGGGCCTCTCTCCAGTTTGGATACAAGGCAGGGCCTTGTGCATGGAAGCTCTAGGGCAATGTAGCACACCCAGAGCAGAAGTGCTACTTCAGCCAGATCAGGACTGCAAAGGAACTGCGTTTCACAGGCCTTTGTAAGAGATGTCCCCGGTAGGCTGTAGGAGCACTCTGCTGAGCGAGTTGATTCTTAGCTTCACAAAAAGCTTTAAGCAAGATTTTTGGGGCGTATCTCTGTCTTTGGAAATGATTCAGCACTTTGTGCCTTGGAGCTCTAGGGCAATTTAGCACACCGAGAGGAGAAGTTCTACTTCACCCAGATCAGGCCTGCAAAGGAACTGCGTTTCACAGGCCTTTGTAAGAGATATTCCCGGTAGGCTGTAAGAGCACTGTGCAGAGCGAGTTCTTTCTTAGCTTCCCAAAGAGCTGGAAGCAAGATGCTTTGGATCCCAACTCGCCCTTTGTATAGAAGCCTGCACATTGTGCCTTTGAGCTGTAGGGCAATGTAGCACACCCAGAGCAGAAGTTCTACTTCAGCCCGATCAGGCCTGCAAAGAAACTGCGTTTCACAGGCCTTTGTAAGAGATGTTCCCAGTAGGCTGTAAGAGCACTGTGCAGAGCGAGTTGTTTCTTAGCTTCCCAACGAGCTGGAAACAAGATACTTTGGGGCCTCTCTCCGTCTTTGGAAATAATGCAGCACTTTGTGCCTTGGAGCTCTAGGGCAATGTAGAACACCCACAGCAAGATCAGGCCTGCAAAGGAACTGCGTTTCACAGGCCTTTGTACGAGATGTTCCCGGTAGGCTGTAAGAGCACTGTGCAGAGTGAGTTGTTTCTTAGATTCCCAAAGAGCTGGAGGCAAGATGCTTTGGGGCATATCTCCGTCTTTGGAAATTATTCAGCGCTTTGTGCCTTGGAGCTCTAGGGCAATTTAGCATACCCAGAGCAGAATTTCTACTTCACCCAGATCAGGCCTGCAAAGCAACTGCGTTTAACAGGCCTTTGTAAGAGATGTTTCTGGTAGGCTGTAAGAGCACTGTGCTGAGCGAGTTGTGTCTTAGCTTCCCAAATGGCTGGAAGCAAGATGCTTTGGGCCCTATCTTCCACTCTGGAAACAAGGCAGGGCTTTGTGCCTTGAAGCTCTATGGCAATGTAGCTCTCCCACAGCAGAAGTTGTATTTCAGCTACATAAGGCCTGCAAAGGCATTGCGTTTCACAGGCCTTTGTAAGAGATGTTCCCGGTAGGCTGTAAGAGCGCTGTGCAGAGCGAGCTGTTTCTTAGCTTCCCAAGGAGCTGGAAACAAGATGCTTTGGGGCCTCTCTCCGTCTATGGAAATAATGCAGCACTTTGTGCCTTCGAGCTCTAGGGCCATGTAGCACACTCAGAGCAGTAGTTCTACTTCAGCCAGATCAGGCCTGCAAAGAAACTGCGTTTCACAGGCCTTTGTGAGAGATGTTCCCGGTAGGCTTTAAGAGCTCTGTGCAGAGCGAGTTGTTTCTTAGCTTCCTAAAGCGCTGGAAGCTAAATGCTTTGGGCCCAACTCGCCCTTTGGAAAGAAGACTGCACGTTGTGCCTTTCAGGTCTAGGGCAATGTGGCACACGCAGAGCAGAAGTTCTACTTCAGCCAGTCAGGCCTGCAAAGAAAGTGCGTTTCACAGGCCTTTGTAAGAGATGTTCCCGGTAGGCTGTAAGAGCACTGTGCGGAGCGAGTTGTTTCTTAGGTTCCCAAAGAGCTGGAAGCAAGATGCTTTGGGCCCCAACTCGCCCTTTTTAAATAAGACTGCACGTTGTGCCTTTCAGCTCTCGGGCAATGTAGCACACCCAGAGCAGAAGTTCTACTTCAGCCAGATCAGGCCTGCAAAGAAAGTTCGTTTCACTGGGTTTGTAAGAGATTTCTCCGGTAGGCTGTAGGAGCACTGTGCTGAGCGAGTTGATTCTTAGCTTCACAAAAAGCTTTAAGCAAGATGCGTTGGGGCGTATCTCCGTCTTCGGAAATGATTCAGCACTTTGTGCCTTGGAGCTCTCGGGCAATTTAGCACACCCTGAGCAGAGTTTCTACTTCACCCAGATCAGGCCTGCAAAGAAACTGCGTTTCACAGCCCTCTGTAAGCGATGTTCCCGGTATGGTGTAATAGCACTGTGCACAGTGAGTTGTTTCTTAGCGTCCCAAAGAGCTGGACGCAAGATGCTTTAGGGCCTTTCTCCAGTTTGGATACAAGGCAGGGCCTTGATCCTTGAAGCTCTACTGCAATGTGGCACACCCACAGCTGAAGTTCAACTGCAGCCAGATCAGGCCTGCAAAGAAACTGCGTGTCACAGGCCTTTTGTAAGAGATGTTCCCGGTAGGCTGTAAGAGCACTGTGCAGGGAGAGCTGTTTCTTAGCTTCCCAAAGAGCTGGCAGCAAGATGCTTTGGGGCCTCTCTCCCCCTTTGGATATGAGGCAGGGCCTTGTGCGTTGAAGCTCTAGGCCAATGCACAACACCCAGAGCCTAAGTTCTACTTCAGCCAGATCAGGCCTGCAAAGGAACAGCGTTTCACAGGACTTTGTAACAGATGTTCTCGGTAGGCTGTAAGAGAACTGTGCACAGCGAGTTGTTTCTTAGCTTCCCAAAGAGCTGGAAGCAAGAAGCTTTGGGGCCCAACTCGCCCTTTGGAAAGAAGCCTGCACGTAGTGCCTTACAGCTCTAGGGCAATGTAGCACACCCAGAGGAGAAGTTCTACTTCAGTCAGATCTGTCCTGCAAAGGAACTGCGTTTCACAGGCCTTTGTAAGAGATGTTCTCGGTAGGCTCTAAGAGCACTGTGCAGAGCGAGTTGTTTCTTAGCTTCCCAATGAGCTGCAAGCAAGATGCTTTGGGGCCTCACTCCCCCTTTGGATACAAGACTAGGCTTTGTGCCTTTAAGCTCTAGGGCAATGTAGAACACCCACAGCAGAAGTTTTACTTCAGCGAGATCAGGCCTGCAAAGAAACTGCGTTTCACAGGCATTTGTAAGAGATGTTCCCGGTAGGCTGGAAGAGCACTGTGCAGAGCGAGTTGTTTCTTAGCTTCCGAAAGAGCTGGAAGTAAGATGCTTTGGGGCCTATCACCGTGTTTGGAAATGATAGAGCACTTTGTGCCTTGGAGCTCTAGGGCAATGTAGCACACCCAGAGCAGAAGTTCTACTTCAGCTAGATCAGGACTGCAAAGGAACTGCGTTTCACAGGACTTTGTAAGACATGTTCACAGTAGGCTGTAATACCACTGTGCACAGCGAGTTGTTTCTTAGCTTCCCAAAGAGCTGGAAGCAAGATGTTTTGGAGCCCAACTCGCCCTTTGGAAAGAAGACTGCACGTTGTGCCTTACAGCTCTAGGGCAAAGGAACTGCGTTTCACAGGCCTTTGTAAGAGATGTTCTCGGTAGGCTCTAAGAGCACTGTGCAGAGCGAGTTGTTTCTTAGCTTCCCAATGAGCTGCAAGCAAGATGCTTTG
The DNA here is from genome assembly GCF_037783145.1 of Equus przewalskii. NCBI lineage: Eukaryota > Metazoa > Chordata > Mammalia > Perissodactyla > Equidae > Equus > Equus przewalskii. Next base: position 197,628 of record NW_027228467.1, read on the forward strand.
GGGCCTCACTCCCCCTTTGGATACAAGACTAGGCTTTGTGCCTTTAAGCTCTAGGGCAATGTAGAACACCCACAGCAGAAGTTTTACTTCAGCGAGATCAGGCCTGCAAAGAAACTGCGTTTCACAGGCATTTGTAAGAGATGTTCCCGGTAGGCTGGAAGAGCACTGTGCAGAGCGAGTTGTTTCTTAGCTTCCGAAAGAGCTGGAAGTAAGATGCTTTGGGGCCTATCACCGTGTTTGGAAATGATAGAGCACTTTGTGCCTTGGAGCTCTAGGGCAATGTAGCACACCCAGAGCAGAAGTTCTACTTCAGCTAGATCAGGACTGCAAAGGAACTGCGTTTCACAGGACTTTGTAAGACATGTTCACAGTAGGCTGTAATACCACTGTGCACAGCGAGTTGTTTCTTAGCTTCCCAAAGAGCTGGAAGCAAGATGTTTTGGAGCCCAACTCGCCCTTTGGAAAGAAGACTGCACGTAGTGCCTTACAGCTCTAGGGCAATGTAGCACACCCAGAGCAGAAGTTCTACTTCAGCCAGATCAGGCCTGCAAAGAAACTGCGTTTCACAGGCCTTTGAAAGAGATGTTCCCGGTAGGCTTTAAGAGCACTGTGCTGAGCGAGTTGTTTCTTAGCTTCCCGAAGAGCTGGAAGCAAGATGCTTTAGGGCCTCTCTCCAGTTTGGATACAAGGCAGGGCCTTGTGCATGGAAGCTCTAGGGCAATGTAGCACACCCAGAGCAGAAGTGCTACTTCAGCCAGATCAGGACTGCAAAGGAACTGCGTTTCACAGGCCTTTGTAAGAGATGTCCCCGGTAGGCTGTAGGAGCACTCTGCTGAGCGAGTTGATTCTTAGCTTCACAAAAAGCTTTAAGCAAGATTTTTGGGGCGTATCTCTGTCTTTGGAAATGATTCAGCACTTTGTGCCTTGGAGCTCTAGGGCAATTTAGCACACCGAGAGGAGAAGTTCTACTTCACCCAGATCAGGCCTGCAAAGGAACTGCGTTTCACAGGCCTTTGTAAGAGATATTCCCGGTAGGCTGTAAGAGCACTGTGCAGAGCGAGTTCTTTCTTAGCTTCCCAAAGAGCTGGAAGCAAGATGCTTTGGATCCCAACTCGCCCTTTGTATAGAAGCCTGCACATTGTGCCTTTGAGCTGTAGGGCAATGTAGCACACCCAGAGCAGAAGTTCTACTTCAGCCCGATCAGGCCTGCAAAGAAACTGCGTTTCACAGGCCTTTGTAAGAGATGTTCCCAGTAGGCTGTAAGAGCACTGTGCAGAGCGAGTTGTTTCTTAGCTTCCCAACGAGCTGGAAACAAGATACTTTGGGGCCTCTCTCCGTCTTTGGAAATAATGCAGCACTTTGTGCCTTGGAGCTCTAGGGCAATGTAGAACACCCACAGCAAGATCAGGCCTGCAAAGGAACTGCGTTTCACAGGCCTTTGTAAGAGATGTTCTCGGTAGGCTGTAAGAGCACTGTGCAGAGCGAGTTGTTTATTAGCTTCCCAAAGAGCTGGAAGCAAGATACTTTGGGGCCTCCCTCCTCCTTTGGATACAAGACTGGGCTTTGTGCCTTGAAGCTCTAGGGCAATGAAGAACACCCACAGCAGAAGTTCTACTTCAGCCAGATCACGCCTGCAAAGAATTTGCGTTTCACAGGCCTTTGTAAGAGATGTTCCCGGTAGGCTGTAAGAGCAATGACCACAGCGAGTTGTTTCTTAGCTTCCCATAGAGCTGGAAGCAAGATTCTTTAGGGCCTCTGTCCAGGTGGATATAAGGTATGGCCTTGTGCATGGAAGCTCGAGGGCAATGCAGCACACCCAGAGGAGAAGTTCTACTTCAGTCAGATCAGGCCTGCAAAGAAAGTGCGTGTCACAGGCCTTTGTAAGAGATGTTCCCAGTAGGCTGTAAGAGCACTGTGCAGAGCGAGTTGTTTCTTATCTTCCCAAAGAGCTGGAAGCAAGATGCTTTGGGGCCCAACTCGCCCTTTGGAAAGAAGACTGCACGTTGTGCTTTTCAGCTCTCGGGCAAGGTAGCACACCCAGAGCAGAAGTTCTACTTCAACCAGATCAGGCCTGCAAAGAAACTGCGTTTCACAGGCCTTTGTAAGAGATCTTCCCGGTAGGCTGTAAGAGCACTGTGCAGAGCGAGTTGTTTCTTAGGTTCCCAAAGAGCTGGAAGCAAGATGCTTTGGGACCCAACTTGCACTTTGGAAAGAAGACTGCACGTTGAGCCTTTCAGCTCTAGGGCAATGTAGCACACCCAGAGGGGAAGTTCTACTACAGCCAGATCAGGCTTGTAAAGAAACTGTGTTTCACAGGCCTTTGTAAGAGATGCTCCCGGTAGGCTGTAAGAGCACTGTGCAGAGCGAGTTGTTTCTTAGCTTCCCAAAGAGCTGGAAGCAAGATGCTTTGGGGCCCAACTCGCCCTTTGAAAGAAGACTGCACGTTGTGCCTTTCAGCTCTCGGGCAAGATAGCACACCCAGAGCAGAAGTTCTACTTAAGCCAGATCAGGCCTGCAAAGAAACTGCGTTTCAGAGTCCTTTGTAAGAGATGTTCCCGGTATGCTGTAAGAACACTGAGCAGAGCGAGTTGTTTCTTAGCTTCCCAAAGAGCTGGAAGCAAGATGCTTTTGGCCCAACTTGCCCTATGGAAAGAAGACTGCACGTTCTGCCTTTCAGCTCTCGGGCAATGTAGCACACCCAGAGCAGAAGTCCTACTTCAGCCAGATCAAGCCTGCAAAGAAACTGCGTTTCAGAGGCCTTTGTAAGAGATGTTCCCGGTAGGCTGTAAGAGCACTGTGCAGAGCGAGCTGTTTCTTAGCTTCCCAAAGAGCTGGAAGCAAGATGCTTTTGGCCCAACCTGCCCTTTGGAAAGAAAACTGCACGTTGTGCCTTTCAGCTCTCAGGCAATGTAGCACACCCAGAGCAGAAGGTCTACTTCAGCCAGATCAGGCCTGCAAAGAACCTGCGTTTCACAGGCCTTTGTACGAGATGTTCCCGGTAGGCTGTAAGAGCACTGTGCAGAGTGAGTTGTTTCTTAGATTCCCAAAGAGCTGGAGGCAAGATGCTTTGGGGCATATCTCCGTCTTTGGAAATTATTCAGCGCTTTGTGCCTTGGAGCTCTAGGGCAATTTAGCATACCCAGAGCAGAATTTCTACTTCACCCAGATCAGGCCTGCAAAGCAACTGCGTTTAACAGGCCTTTGTAAGAGATGTTTCTGGTAGGCTGTAAGAGCACTGTGCTGAGCGAGTTGTGTCTTAGCTTCCCAAATGGCTGGAAGCAAGATGCTTTGGGCCCTATCTTCCACTCTGGAAACAAGGCAGGGCTTTGTGCCTTGAAGCTCTATGGCAATGTAGCTCTCCCACAGCAGAAGTTGTATTTCAGCTACATAAGGCCTGCAAAGGCATTGCGTTTCACAGGCCTTTGTAAGAGATGTTCCCGGTAGGCTGTAAGAGCGCTGTGCAGAGCGAGCTGTTTCTTAGCTTCCCAAGGAGCTGGAAACAAGATGCTTTGGGGCCTCTCTCCGTCTATGGAAATAATGCAGCACTTTGTGCCTTCGAGCTCTAGGGCCATGTAGCACACTCAGAGCAGTAGTTCTACTTCAGCCAGATCAGGCCTGCAAAGAAACTGCGTTTCACAGGCCTTTGTGAGAGATGTTCCCGGTAGGCTTTAAGAGCTCTGTGCAGAGCGAGTTGTTTCTTAGCTTCCTAAAGCGCTGGAAGCTAAATGCTTTGGGCCCAACTCGCCCTTTGGAAAGAAGACTGCACGTTGTGCCTTTCAGGTCTAGGGCAATGTGGCACACGCAGAGCAGAAGTTCTACTTCAGCCAGTCAGGCCTGCAAAGAAAGTGCGTTTCACAGGCCTTTGTAAGAGATGTTCCCGGTAGGCTGTAAGAGCACTGTGCGGAGCGAGTTGTTTCTTAGGTTCCCAAAGAGCTGGAAGCAAGATGCTTTGGGCCCCAACTCGCCCTTTTTAAATAAGACTGCACGTTGTGCCTTTCAGCTCTCGGGCAATGTAGCACACCCAGAGCAGAAGTTCTACTTCAGCCAGATCAGGCCTGCAAAGAAAGTTCGTTTCACTGGGTTTGTAAGAGATTTCTCCGGTAGGCTGTAGGAGCACTGTGCTGAGCGAGTTGATTCTTAGCTTCACAAAAAGCTTTAAGCAAGATGCGTTGGGGCGTATCTCCGTCTTCGGAAATGATTCAGCACTTTGTGCCTTGGAGCTCTCGGGCAATTTAGCACACCCTGAGCAGAGTTTCTACTTCACCCAGATCAGGCCTGCAAAGAAACTGCGTTTCACAGCCCTTTGTAAGCGATGTTCCCGGTATGGTGTAATAGCACTGTGCACAGTGAGTTGTTTCTTAGCGTCCCAAAGAGCTGGACGCAAGATGCTTTAGGGCCTTTCTCCAGTTTGGATACAAGGCAGGGCCTTGATCCTTGAAGCTCTACTGCAATGTGGCACACCCACAGCTGAAGTTCAACTGCAGCCAGATCAGGCCTGCAAAGAAACTGCGTGTCACAGGCCTTTTGTAAGAGATGTTCCCGGTAGGCTGTAAGAGCACTGTGCAGGGAGAGCTGTTTCTTAGCTTCCCAAAGAGCTGGCAGCAAGATGCTTTGGGGCCTCTCTCCCCCTTTGGATATGAGGCAGGGCCTTGTGCGTTGAAGCTCTAGGCCAATGCACAACACCCAGAGCCTAAGTTCTACTTCAGCCAGATCAGGCCTGCAAAGGAACAGCGTTTCACAGGACTTTGTAACAGATGTTCTCGGTAGGCTGTAAGAGAACTGTGCACAGCGAGTTGTTTCTTAGCTTCCCAAAGAGCTGGAAGCAAGAAGCTTTGGGGCCCAACTCGCCCTTTGGAAAGAAGCCTGCACGTAGTGCCTTACAGCTCTAGGGCAATGTAGCACACCCAGAGGAGAAGTTCTACTTCAGTCAGATCTGTCCTGCAAAGGAACTGCGTTTCACAGGCCTTTGTAAGAGATGTTCTCGGTAGGCTCTAAGAGCACTGTGCAGAGCGAGTTGTTTCTTAGCTTCCCAATGAGCTGCAAGCAAGATGCTTTGGGGCCTCACTCCCCCTTTGGATACAAGACTAGGCTTTGTGCCTTTAAGCTCTAGGGCAATGTAGAACACCCACAGCAGAAGTTTTACTTCAGCGAGATCAGGCCTGCAAAGAAACTGCGTTTCACAGGCATTTGTAAGAGATGTTCCCGGTAAGCCGTAACTGCACGAATGTCAGGGCAAAAGCAAGTGTTGCTGGGAACATCTCTTACAAATGCCTGTGAAACGCAGTTTCTTTGCAGGCCTGATCTCGCTGAAGTAAAACTTCTGCTGTGGGTGTTCTACATTGCCCTAGAGCTTAAAGGCACAAAGCCTAGTCTTGTATCCAAAGGGGGAGTGAGGCCCCAAAGCATCTTGCTTGCAGCTCATTGGGAAGCTAAGAAACAACTCGCTCTGCACAGTGCTCTTAGCAGCCTACCGAGAACATCTCTTACAAAGGCCTGTGAAACGCAGTTCCTTTGCAGGACAGATCTGGCTGAAGTAGAACTTCTGCTCTGGGTGTGCTACATTGCCCTAGAGCTGTAAGGCACAACGTGCAGGCTTCTTTCCAAAGGGCGAGTTGGGCCCCAAAGCTTCTTGCTTCCAGCTCTTTGGGAAGCTAAGAAACAACTCGCTGTGCACAGTTCTCTTACAGCCTACCGAGAACATCTCTTACAAAGTCCTGTGAAACGCTGTTCCTTTGCAGGCCGATCTGGCTGAAGTAGAACTTCAGGCTCTGGGTGTTGTACATTGCCCTAGAGCTTCAACGCACAAGGCCCTGCCTTATATCCAAAGGGGGAGAGAGGCCCCAAAGCATCTTGCTGCCAGCTCTTTGGGAAGCTAAGAAACAGCTCGCTCTGCACAGTGCTCTTACAGCCTACCGGGAACATCTCTTACAAAAGGCCTGTGACACGCAGTTTCTTTGCAGGCCTGATCTGGCTGAAGTTGAACTTCAGCTGTGGGTGTGCTACATTGCAGTAGAGCTTCAAGGCATCAAGGCGCTGCCTTGTTTCCAAACGGAGAAAGGCCCTAAAGCATCTTGCGTCCAGCTCTTTGGGACGCTAAGAAACAACTCACTGTGCACAGTGCTCTTACAGCCATACCGGGAACATCTCTTACAAAGGGCTGTGAAACGCAGTTTCTTTGCAGGCCTGATCTGGCTGAAGTAGAAACTCTGCTCAGGGTGTGCTACATTGCCCGAGAGCTCCAAGGCACAAAGTGCTGAATCATTTCCGAAGACGGAGATACGCCCCAAAGCATCTTGCTTAAAGCTCTTTGGGAAGCTAAGAATCAACTCGCTCTGCACAGTGCTCTTACAGCCTACCGGGAACATCTCTTACAAAGGCCCAGTGAAACGCAGTTTCTTTGCAGGCCTGATCTGGCTGAAGTAGAACTTCTGCTCTGGGTGTGCTACATTGCCCGAGAGCTGAAAGGCACAACGTGCAGTCTTATTTAAAAAGGGCGAGTTGGGGCCCAAAGCATCTTGCTTCCAGCTCTTTGGGAACCTAAGAAACAACTCGCTCCGCACAGTGCTCTTACAGCCTACCGGGAACATCTCTTACAAAGGCCTGTGAAACGCACTTTCTTTGCAGGCCTGACTGGCTGAAGTAGAACTTCTGCTCTGCGTGTGCCACATTGCCCTAGACCTGAAAGGCACAACGTGCAGTCTTCTTTCCAAAGGGCGAGTTGGGCCCAAAGCATTTTGCTTCCAGCGCTTTAGAAAGCTAAGAAACAACTCGCTCTGCACAGAGCTCTTAAAGCCTACCGGGAACATCTCTCACAAAGGCCTGTGAAACGCAGTTTCTTTGCAGGCCTGATCTGGCTGAAGTAGAACTACTGCTCTGAGTGTGCTACATGGCCCTAGAGCTCGAAGGCACAAAGTGCTGCATTATTTCCATAGACGGAGAGAGGCCCCAAAGCATCTTGTTTCCAGCTCCTTGGGAAGCTAAGAAACAGCTCGCTCTGCACAGCGCTCTTACAGCCTACCGGGAACATCTCTTACAAAGGCCTGTGAAACGCAATGCCTTTGCAGGCCTTATGTAGCTGAAATACAACTTCTGCTGTGGGAGAGCTACATTGCCATAGAGCTTCAAGGCACAAAGCCCTGCCTTGTTTCCAGAGTGGAAGATAGGGCCCAAAGCATCTTGCTTCCAGCTCATTTGGGAAGCTAAGACACAACTCGCTCAGCACAGTGCTCTTACAGCCTACCAGAAACATCTCTTACAAAGGCCTGTTAAACGCAGTTGCTTTGCAGGCCTGATCTGGGTGAAGTAGAAATTCTGCTCTGGGTATGCTAAATTGCCCTAGAGCTCCAAGGCACAAAGCGCTGAATAATTTCCAAAGACGGAGATGATGCCCCAAAGCATCTTGCCTCCAGCTCTTTGGGAATCTAAGAAACAACTCACTCTGCACAGTGCTCTTACAGCCTACCGGGAACATCTCGTACAAAGGCCTGTGAAACGCAGGTTCTTTGCAGGCCTGATCTGGCTGAAGTAGACCTTCTGCTCTGGGTGTGCTACATTGCCTGAGAGCTGAAAGGCACAACGTGCAGTTTTCTTTCCAAAGGGCAGGTTGGGCCAAAAGCATCTTGCTTCCAGCTCTTTGGGAAGCTAAGAAACAGCTCGCTCTGCACAGTGCTCTTACAGCCTACCGGGAACATCTCTTACAAAGGCCTCTGAAACGCAGTTTCTTTGCAGGCTTGATCTGGCTGAAGTAGGACTTCTGCTCTGGGTGTGCTACATTGCCCGAGAGCTGAAAGGCAGAACGTGCAGTCTTCTTTCCATAGGGCAAGTTGGGCCAAAAGCATCTTGCTTCCAGCTCTTTGGGAAGCTAAGAAACAACTCGCTCTGCTCAGTGTTCTTACAGCATACCGGGAACATCTCTTACAAAGGACTCTGAAACGCAGTTTCTTTGCAGGCCTGATCTGGCTTAAGTAGAACTTCTGCTCTGGGTGTGCTATCTTGCCCGAGAGCTGAAAGGCACAACGTGCAGTCTTCTTTCAAATGGCGAGTTGGGCCCCAAAGCATCTTGCTTCCAGCTCTTTGGGAAGCTAAGAAACAACTCGCTCTGCACAGTGCTCTTACAGCCTACCGGGAGCATCTCTTACAAAGGCCTGTGAAACAAAGTTTCTTTACAAGCCTGATCTGGCTGTAGTAGAACTTCCCCTCTGGGTGTGCTACATTGCCCTAGAGCTGAAAGGCTCAACGTGCAGTCTTCTTTCCAAAGTGCAAGTTGGGTCCCAAAGCATCTTGCTTCCAGCTCTTTGGGAACCTAAGAAACAACTCGCTCTGCACAGTGCTCTTACAGCCTACCGGGAAGATCTCTTACAAAGGCCTGTGAAACGCAGTTTCTTTGCAGGCCTGATCTGGTTGAAGTAGAACTTCTGCTCTGGGTGTGCTACCTTGCCCGAGAGCTGAAAAGCACAACGTGCAGTCTTCTTTCCAAAGGGCGAGTTGGGCCCCAAAGCATCTTGCTTCCAGCTCTTTGGGAAGATAAGAAACAACTCGCTCTGCACAGTGCTCTTACAGCCTACTGGGAACATCTCTTACAAAGGCCTGTGACACGCACTTTCTTTGCAGGCCTGATCTGACTGAAGTAGAACTTCTCCTCTGGGTGTGCTGCATTGCCCTCGAGCTTCCATGCACAAGGCCATACCTTATATCCACCTGGACAGAGGCCCTAAAGAATCTTGCTTCCAGCTCTATGGGAAGCTAAGAAACAACTCGCTGTGGTCATTGCTCTTACAGCCTACCGGGAACATCTCTTACAAAGGCCTGTGAAACGCAAATTCTTTGCAGGCGTGATCTGGCTGAAGTAGAACTTCTGCTGTGGGTGTTCTTCATTGCCCTAGAGCTTCAAGGCACAAAGCCCAGTCTTGTATCCAAAGGAGGAGGGAGGCCCCAAAGTATCTTGCTTCCAGCTCTTTGGGAAGCTAATAAACAACTCGCTCTGCACAGTGCTCTTACAGCCTACCGAGAACATCTCTTACAAAGGCCTGTGAAACGCAGTTCCTTTGCAGGCCTGATCTTGCTGTGGGTGTTCTACATTGCCCTAGAGCTCCAAGGCACAAAGTGCTGCATTATTTCCAAAGACGGAGAGAGGCCCCAAAGTATCTTGTTTCCAGCTCGTTGGGAAGCTAAGAAACAACTCGCTCTGCACAGTGCTCTTACAGCCTACTGGGAACATCTCTTACAAAGGCCTGTGAAACGCAGTTTCTTTGCAGGCCTGATCGGGCTGAAGTAGAACTTCTGCTCTGGGTGTGCTACATTGCCCTACAGCTCAAAGGCACAATGTGCAGGCTTCTATACAAAGGGCGAGTTGGGATCCAAAGCATCTTGCTTCCAGCTCTTTGGGAAGCTAAGAAAGAACTCGCTCTGCACAGTGCTCTTACAGCCTACCGGGAATATCTCTTACAAAGGCCTGTGAAACGCAGTTCCTTTGCAGGCCTGATCTGGGTGAAGTAGAACTTCTCCTCTCGGTGTGCTAAATTGCCCTAGAGCTCCAAGGCACAAAGTGCTGAATCATTTCCAAAGACAGAGATACGCCCCAAAAATCTTGCTTAAAGCTTTTTGTGAAGCTAAGAATCAACTCGCTCAGCAGAGTGCTCCTACAGCCTACCGGGGACATCTCTTACAAAGGCCTGTGAAACGCAGTTCCTTTGCAGTCCTGATCTGGCTGAAGTAGCACTTCTGCTCTGGGTGTGCTACATTGCCCTAGAGCTTCCATGCACAAGGCCCTGCCTTGTATCCAAACTGGAGAGAGGCCCTAAAGCATCTTGCTTCCAGCTCTTCGGGAAGCTAAGAAACAACTCGCTCAGCACAGTGCTCTTAAAGCCTACCGGGAACATCTCTTTCAAAGGCCTGTGAAACGCAGTTTCTTTGCAGGCCTGATCTGGCTGAAGTAGAACTTCTGCTCTGGGTGTGCTACATTGCCCTAGAGCTGTAAGGCACTACGTGCAGTCTTCTTTCCAAAGGGCGAGTTGGGCTCCAAAACATCTTGCTTCCAGCTCTTTGGGAAGCTAAGAAACAACTCGCTGTGCACAGTGGTATTACAGCCTACTGTGAACATGTCTTACAAAGTCCTGTGAAACGCAGTTCCTTTGCAGTCCTGATCTAGCTGAAGTAGAACTTCTGCTCTGGGTGTGCTACATTGCCCTAGAGCTCCAAGGCACAAAGTGCTCTATCATTTCCAAACACGGTGATAGGCCCCAAAGCATCTTACTTCCAGCTCTTTCGGAAGCTAAGAAACAACTCGCTCTGCACAGTGCTCTTCCAGCCTACCGGGAACATCTCTTACAAATGCCTGTGAAACGCAGTTTCTTTGCAGGCCTGATCTCGCTGAAGTAAAACTTCTGCTGTGGGTGTTCTACATTGCCCTAGAGCTTAAAGGCACAAAGCCTAGTCTTGTATCCAAAGGGGGAGTGAGGCCCCAAAGCATCTTGCTTGCAGCTCATTGGGAAGCTAAGAAACAACTCGCTCTGCACAGTGCTCTTAGAGCCTACCGAGAACATCTCTTACAAAGGCCTGTGAAACGCAGTTCCTTTGCCCTAGAGCTGTAAGGCACAACGTGCAGTCTTCTTTCCAAAGGGCGAGTTGGGCTCCAAAACATCTTGCTTCCAGCTCTTTGGGAAGCTAAGAAACAACTCGCTGTGCACAGTGGTATTACAGCCTACTGTGAACATGTCTTACAAAGTCCTGTGAACGCAGTTCCTTTGCAGTCCTGATCTAGCTGAAGTAGAACTTCTGCTCTGGGTGTGCTACATTGCCCTAGAGCTCCAAGGCACAAAGTGCTCTATCATTTCCAAACACGGTGATAGGCCCCAAAGCATCTTACTTCCAGCTCTTTCGGAAGCTAAGAAACAACTCGCTCTGCACAGTGCTCTTCCAGCCTACCGGGAACATCTCTTACAAATGCCTGTGAAACGCAGTTTCTTTGCAGGCCTGATCTCGCTGAAGTAAAACTTCTGCTGTGGGTGTTCTACATTGCCCTAGAGCTTAAAGGCACAAAGCCTAGTCTTGTATCCAAAGGGGGAGTGAGGCCCCAAAGCATCTTGCTTGCAGCTCATTGGGAAGCTAGAAACAACTCGCTCTGCACAGTGCTCTTAGAGCCTACCGAGAGCATCTCTTACAAAGGCCTGTGAAACGCAGTTCCTTTGCAGGACAGATCTGACTGAAGTAGAACTTCTCCTCTGGGTGTGCTACATTGCCCTAGAGCTGTAAGGCACTACGTGCAGGCTTCTTTCCAAAGGGCGAGTTGGGCCCCAAAGCTTCTTGCTTCCAGCTCTTTGGGAAGCTAAGAAACAACTCGCTGTGCACAGTTCTCTTACAGCCTACCGAGAACATCTGTTACAAAGTCCTGTGAAACGCTGTTCCTTTGCAGGCCTGATCTGGCTGAAGTAGAACTTAGGCTCTGGGTGTTGTGCATTGGCCTAGAGCTTCAACGCACAAGGCCCTGCCTCATATCCAAAGGGGGAGAGAGGCCCCAAAGCATCTTGCTGCCAGCTCTTTGGGAAGCTAAGAAACAGCTCTCCCTGCACAGTGCTCTTACAGCCTACCGGGGCACCCCTCACAAAAGGCCTGTGACACGCAGTTTCTTTGCAGGCCTGATCTGGCTGCAGTTGAACTTCAGCTGTGGGTGTGCCACATTGCAGTAGAGCTTCAAGGATTAAGGCCCTGCCTTGTATCCAAACTGGAGAAAGGCCCTAAAGCATCTTGCGTCCAGCTCTTTGGGACGCTAAGAAACAACTCACTGTGCACAGTGCTATTACACCATACCGGGAACATCGCTTACAGAGGGCTGTGAAACGCAGTTTCTTTGCAGGCCTGATCTGGGTGAAGTAGAAACTCTGCTCAGGGTGTGCTAAATTGCCCGAGAGCTCCAAGGCACAAAGTGCTGAATCATTTCCGAAGACGGAGATACGCCCCAACGCATCTTGCTTAAAGCTTTTTGTGAAGCTAAGAATCAACTCGCTCAGCACAGTGCTCCTACAGCCTACCGGAGAAATCTCTTACAAACCCAGTGAAACGAACTTTCTTTGCAGGCCTGATCTGGCTGAAGTAGAACTTCTGCTCTGGGTGTGCTACATTGCCCGAGAGCTGAAAGGCACACGCTAAGTCCAGATTTAAAAAGGGCGAGTTGGGGCCCAAAGCATCTTGCTTCCAGCTCTTTGGGAACCTAAGAAACAACTCGCTCCGCACAGTGCTCTTACAGCCTACCGGGAACATCTCTTACAAAGGCCTGTGAAACGCACTTTCTTTGCAGGCCTGACTGGCTGAAGTAGAACTTCTGCTCTGCGTGTGCCACATTGCCCTAGACCTGAAAGGCACAACGTGCAGTCTTCTTTCCAAAGGGCGAGTTGGGCCCAAAGCATTTAGCTTCCAGCGCTTTAGGAAGCTAAGAAACAACTCGCTCTGCACAGAGCTCTTAAAGCCTACCGGGACACTTCCTCTCACAAAGGCCTGTGAAACGCAGTTTCTTTGCAGGCCTGATCTGGCTGAAGTAGAACTACTGCTCTGAGTGTGCTACATGGCCCTAGAGCTCGAAGGCACAAAGTGCTGCATTATTTCCATAGACGGAGAGAGGCCCCAAAGCATCTTGTTTCCAGCTCCTTGGGAAGCTAAGAAACAGCTCGCTCTGCACAGCGCTCTTACAGCCTACCGGGAACATCTCTTACAAAGGCCTGTGAAACGCAATGCCTTTGCAGGCCTTATGTAGCTGAAATACAACTTCTGCTGTGGGAGAGCTACATTGCCATAGAGCTTCAAGGCACAAAGCCCTGCCTTGTTTCCAGAGTGGAAGATAGGGCCCAAAGCATCTTGCTTCCAGCCATTTGGGAAGCTAAGACACAACTCGCTCAGCACAGTGCTCTTACAGCCTACCAGAAACATCTCTTACAAAGGCCTGTTAAACGCAGTTGCTTTGCAGGCCTGATCTGGGTGAAGTAGAAATTCTGCTCTGGGTATGCTAAATTGCCCTAGAGCTCCAAGGCACAAAGCGCTGAATAATTTCCAAAGACGGAGATATGCCCCAAAGCATCTTGCCTCCAGCTCTTTGGGAATCTAAGAAACAACTCACTCTGCACAGTGCTCTTACAGCCTACCGGGAACATCTCGTACA